>NC_056733.1:310786151-311023651 GCF_019279795.1 Protopterus annectens | reverse complement strand
CTAAATTAAGGGCCAAACGCTGCAAACCAGCTAAAGATCACGGAGGTCAAATGGTCATTCTTAGCATTGTTTGGATTGCCTCTAACATTGATGAGGCACAAACACACTGCTAGCTGGAATAAGGCATTAAATGTGGCACAGTATTGTATACTTTTGTTATTGTATACTTTGTGTCAATGAACCACAGCTCACACTCTGTGCTGGTGTGGGGGAGCTAACGGTAGACAGAAAATGTCAGCATCCTGAATGCAGGACTTGGGGTAGACCTATAACTGTAAGTGCTAGACAGCTAACAATAGCAACTGTGTTTTACAAAAATATGATAGTTATTACCATAAATTCCATACAACATAGGAAAGGCTTGCACTAAAAGCACAGTTAAGCAGGTTGCTCACTTTAAAAGATATTCCACATTAAAGTATCATATAATTTAGACATCATGCTGTGTATTCTTGCTATCACAACCTAATGTTAGTAGGTATTTTCCACCAGTAACCATTGTGTTGCCAAAGCAAACAGCAGTCTGGGGCATAGCACAACCTGAGTCAGTCATGCGCATGTATCTGAACCATATACTGACTTGAACCATTACCAATTCCTTAATGTGAGAACTTTTACCTTTCCTGATAAGGTAAAAGCTGCCACTAGTATTAATTATACACTTGATGCGGTGAACACCCAGTGGTGAATCTTGTAAAATGCCACTGATGATAAAACTACATTACACTTACATGCAATAAATGTGTACTTTTTGTGGTGTAGAGAGGACAGAAAACTGACAAACTGCATTCAAAAATCTCACTAAACTACAGTGACTGTGGTCAACAAGTACTAATCTTTAGAGAGAGGTCAAAGAAATCCATGTTTGTGAACCTGGAAGGCAGAACATGGGAAGGCATACTATTCAAGACAACCTTACATAATCTAATCATACTCTTGGACTGACTGTCTAAGTTTATAATAATTAAATGTTTTAAATCCTTCGCAAGTAATAGTTTCACAAATATCCTAATTGGATGTGTTCCAAAAAAAGCACAAGATGCCACGATGCTCAAGGTCTCTCCATTTACTTTAAAGATTTTCCATGAGAGTTATAACAGAAACAGAGACAATTAACCAGACACTATAAGACTATTTGCTTTCCAGTAAGCAAACATTTGTCTGCCTTCAGCAAAAGAAGCTGCCTTTGTACATCCAGAATACGCAAGAACTTTGTTGTTCTCATGCAATGGTAAATACAAAGAGAACTGAATGGACCAATTTAAAAGCCCCATCAGGCACCACTTTATGCCAAAAAGGAAGGGTTTGTTTTTAAATAAAATGTATGGTTGCTTGCAGATTAATGTTTGCTCTTCAGAAAACTTTGTAGCAGAAGAGATGGCTAATTGAATCAATATACATTGTATTAACAGTGCAGTTTAAAAATGGCTGCTAAGTCAGTTTCTCTAACACACAAGCAGCATCCTGTGATATAGAGAAAATACCCACATTGATGTCTCAAACCTGGTACAACCTTCAGGAAAAGTATGAATCCCGTTAAGATACACAGGTTAACAACTAAAGACAAATTATAAAATCTAAAACAATTTACAAAGGTGTCTATTTTTAAAAGATGTTAAACATTTTTACATATAAAACTTCACTCCATTAGGTATTACAAGTCATATTTCTCCATTATTTTGTTCACTTTCTTCCATACATTGTAATAAGATGTGGTTCTTTCTGTTCTCCTTCTAATGGTTCCCATTTCCATTCATGATACATTCAATATGTTTCTGTATTCTTAAATGTGGGTGAAGTTTCACTTTTCCAGTTTGTAGTAATGGTTTTGCGTGCTGTAGCCAGCAGTGTCCGTAACAGTGAAAACATTGTTCTAGCAACACATTGGGGTATGGGAGCATTACACAAAATCAAAGATTTAGACAAATGGAAATTATCACAAAAAAATATTTGCAAGAAAAAATTAACTTTATCCCAAAATGGTTGAAGTAAATGACAATCATAAAACATATGCCTCCAATCTACTCTCAAGTTCCTTTTACATCTCCAACATCTTATATTTTATTTAAACATTATTTCCATTTTATGTGGTGTTATAATGGACTTATGAATGAATTTCCTTGTAAACAGGTTCCATTGTACTGAAAGAGATGTTTGCTTTGTGGAGAGGATTATTAATTTTTTGTCACTGTTATTTGACATTTGATTATTCATTGTTTTATAGCAGTCCCAAAGATTCTCTGTATGATACAGTTTTGTTTTCTTAATTATTTTATAGATGTTTGATAAGTAAACTTTTCCATGAACAGCTACTGTTGTTGAAAGGACTAAGTGCTCTATTAATTTAGGTATATTTTGTCTGATTAATTGCATTGTCTTTATTCTGTTTAAATGTACAGTCTTAACATCGTGTATGCTTAACCATAGATCATGATCTAGATCAAATTCTTTATTTGTTCCATTGTTGAAACTTTTTCAGAATCTAGTAAACTGATAACAATAAGTCACTTCATGTCACTTTTGATTATATCTGTATCAAAAGTTTTTATGTTATTTTGTATACATGCAATAGGATACAAAAATGGCCAAGCTTTTATGTTAGGATTCCTATTCATAAGGGCTTTATATCATTTTAATATGTTTTTTATAAACTTAGAACTTATGTGCTTCTATTTGTTTTCTGTAAAGTGTTCTCTCATCATCCAAAGAAGATTATTTGAAACCAACTTAGTATATTGTGATGGTAATGTAAAACCTGATTTTAGCCATTCCTTTTCATGTATGTGTTTCCATCTGGCAGAATACGCATTATTTACCCATAATGACATTCTTTTTATACTAGATGACAATGCATACATTTCTATAATTGAAGACTGGTTCCTCCTGCTTCCCAGTCATTTAAGTGGTGATTCAGAGTTATTCTGGGTTTACTGGAATACCATTTAGCATTAGTTTATTCAACTGTTTTATGTACAATTTAGGAGGGGGTATAAAAAAAGCTTGTATGGAGTAAAATATTTTTGGAAGCATAATCATTTTAATTATATAAAGCCTGCGTCCATTGTAAAAACATATTTATTCCATTTCTGAGTGTTTTAATGTTATTTAGAATATTAGTTTCTTGTTATTGTTTTTATCTAGTTCACCTGTTAATATAACATAGTATTTTATTTTATTGTCAAAACAATATATTTAGAAAAATCCTGATCTGTCTCTTTCTTATTAGAATTTCAAAGTAATATCTGTGTCTTATTTTCATTAAATTTAAGGCCTGAGAGTTTCTGAAAGTGTTCAATTAAATTTAATAGTGTTTTTAGAGAGGTGTTATCATCCTTTAAAGTTAACAAAATATAATCTGCAAACAACTGAACTTTCATTTCCAGACTATTGTCAATTTTTATACCCTTAATATTTTTATCCATTTGAATATAAGTTGCAAAAGTCAAAAACAATGAACCGACAAACTAGGTAAAAGACACTGCTGGAAACAGAGGGACTGAACACTTTAGGACCAAAAACAAGGAACTCTAATGCGAAACAAATAAAATCAAACAATAATCTAAAGCACTTTTTGCCTGGTTACATAGCCAGACTTCTTCAGACAAAGAAAGCAAAAAGTTTGCAACATTAAGTATTCACCCTGTGCCTTCCTGTTAAGCTAATTAACCAATAAAAACATATCTCCAAAGAAACAATTAAATGTCAGTAATTAGGTAATATTAAAACAGCCAAGTTCAGCATTTTCCAACTTAAAAAAGCTACAAAAAAGTATTAAGCAAGCAACCCCACCATCCCCACCCACCAAACCAAAACATTTTACCATAGAGTTGTTACCAAATGTAACATTAAATACTGGTTATTGGTTAAAAGTCTGCTTAAAATTAACACTAAAACTTGTTAAAGTTGTGTTATACTGTCACTAGACACCTACATATGTTGTTTGTACAAAGTGTTGTTAGAATACTCCAATTAACTACAAAAAATTTACACAGTTCCTTCAGACCAGAGGTTTAAAAATCCATTTAGTTGTTACACTTCCAAGATACAACTGTATTCTATGCTAAACCTCCAGTTTATATATATATATATATATATATATATATATATATATATATATATCTCAGGGCCAAACAGCAAGTCATCTACTCAAACATTTTAGTTTTAAAATACAAGTTAGTGAGATGACTTAGTTTAGTCCTGGTGCCCTACTGGCATTTAGCCTCAGTTGCCAAAGCAATTCCAGTTGTTCCAACAATAATTGGAATGGACCCCCTGTTAAGTTGTGTACAATCTGATCAATAATTCTAACAACAAAAAAATGCCCAGAATTACCGTTGCAATGCCTTTCCAAAGCATTTTCCTGTTCACCTTTGGCAATACTGTGTACATGCTCATATACCCTTTCCTTTAGTCTACTTAATGTTGCAAACTTTTTGCTTTCTTTGTCTGAAGAAGTCTGCTATCTAGCCAATGAACAATGCTTTACATTACTGTTTGGTTTTATTTGTTTTGCATTAAAGAGTTCCCTGTTTTTGGTCCTAAAGTGTTCGGTGCCTCTGTTTCCAGCAGTGTCTTTTACCTAATAAGTTGCAAAAGGTTTGTTACTAAGGCACATAATAATGGAGACAAGGGACATCCATGTTTTGTATCTTTAGTAATTTCTACTGATTTAACTGCGGTGGTGGTGCTGCGGTAGCATTGTCGCCTCACAGTTAGACGTTGTCCTGTTCGATTCTCAGCTAGAGCATCTTCTGTGTGGAGACATGAGTGAATGGGCGTACCTTCATTGAAGTTTGTCCGTCAGGCCTGGCAACTCGGCAAGTAAAAATCTACTGCCAATCATTAGCGGACTGGAGGTCCGCTGTGGCGACCCCTAACCGGGAAAAGCCGAAAGACACAACAAGTAATTTCTACTGATTTAGAAAATTACAATCCAATTTTTATATATGATAAAGGATTTTTCATAAACTGATTTAATTAATAGTGTAAAAGTAAAAGCAGAAGAGGAAAAAGCCCTGTTGCTAAGTTCTTACTTGGATTTTTACTTGGATTTGAGCTCCTTCATGGTAGTTCAGTGTTTGGAACATATTCTTGTTTTTGACTAATTAATAGTATGAATATTTGACAAAATCCATGTTCTTCTAGAACTGACCATAGATAATCCCAATGGACAGAATCAAAGGCACTATTTATGTCTAAACTAATTATATTCATGTTACTTTTTGCATGATTAATGTAATCAATTAAAGATATAATTCTTGTAACGTTATCATACATATGTCTGTCTTTTATAAAGCCGGTTTGATCTTTGTCTATTAATATTGGAAGTAGTTGTTTGATGCTAGCCACATGTATTGCCATAAACATTTTATAAATCAACATTTAGTAAAGATATAGGTCTGTAAGATGGACATTCCTTTGCATTTTATCTGGTTTCAAAATAAGTGATATTATTGTACATTTCCATAGAGGAGGAACATTTATGAGATCATATTATCTACATCAGGTGCTTTGGCTTTAAATTTTTAATTTGGGATTTAACTTTAGTCATGGTTGTGTGTCTATTAATTTTATATGATCCTCTGTTAGTCTGGTTTTGATAAGTTTCTTAAAGAAAGACTAGCATGTTTTGAGGTTTTATTATTTCCTTTTGGGTATTAACTTTATGAAGGTATAATTTAAATGCTTCTAGTATCCCTTCTAAGTGATACTTTCTTTCTGGTATCAGGAATGTATATTTCCTTTATTTGTTTAGCTTTTATGATCTTTTTATATCTACTTGCTATTCTTTTCCGATTTCTGGGGTTCATCAAATAAGAATATAGTTTAATCTCTCATAAATGTATCATTGTCTTATGACATTGTGTCTCTAAATATTTTTTATTCATGTCATCTAATTCACTTATTAAATTTGTCTTTCCCTTATGAATGTCTAGCTTTAGTGTATAAATTATTGCTTGGAATTCCAGTAAATCTTTTTCCCATTAAGATTTCTTGTTTTTAAACCATGTTAATGTTTTACCACATAAATATAACTTCAAAGAGCCCCAAATATATACCTCTGACACTTCAGTAAGATTTATGTGTAAAATTGTTAGTACCTCTTTAACATAAAATGTTTTAGGTTTGTTATGTATGAAGGAATTCTAGTTACAGTTATTCTTTGTTTTGTATTTAAATCAAAATCCAAAGTAATTGCATTATGGTCTGACAATGGCCATGGGACTACTTTGACTTTATCCAACGTTGTAGTTAGAGCTCTTAATATGTACACTCTATTCTTGAATGTGTGCCATGTCGAGGAGAGTAATGTGTAAAGAATAATGTCTTAAGATCAACATATTCATTAATGTCTATGATATTAAAACTTTCAGTAAAAACAGATAGCACCTTAGAAATTGATGTTTTCTTTTGTCTGCTTCTAGCATCAGAGTCCTCATCATTCATTATAAAATTAAAATCTCCTGCTATGATAATTTCCCCTTTAACATGGTGTACAATGTCTTCCAAATCCTGCTTGGCTACTTTGACATGTAATCCAGGTATCCAATAAATGTTTAGTAGAGTGTATATCTTCCCATTTATGGATATCGTTACTAAACAGAACATCCCTGTTTTTTCATAATATGTACTTAACATTTTTGGCATTAAGATTGAGTTTCTCCATAAGGCTGCTACTTCTCTCTTCTTTTGTTTATAGTGCGAACTTACTAAAACTGTATAGTTATTTGTTTTAATTTTATTTATGTCTTCTTGTATAAGGTGTTTCTTGCAAAAAAAATCTCTGGGACAGATGCCTGGTGTCAAGCTCATGGCTTTGGGCTAGATGCCCAGAAGTGCACAGTCATCCCGTTTGGGAAAGACAAAACACCCACGGACTGCCGCATAGGCAGTAGCCCCCTTAATACAGAAGAGGTAATGAGAGATCTGGGGACCCAGGTGGATAGTGGTCTCTCTTTTGATGATCATATTGCCGAAGTAGATGGGAGATCCTTCTATGTGGCCCATCTAGTTACTAAGGGGTTTGCATCTAGAAATGGAGGGGTTATGGTGCCCCTCTACTCGTCACTCATCGGACCCATCATGGGGTACAGTGCCCTATTTGGGATGTGCCTTGCAGGACACTTCCAACAGCTTGGGGGACCGTGGGGGTGCCTCACCGGGAGGATTACTGGCCTCGGACATATGTCCTGTGCGGCCCGAATGAAGGGACTCCGGCTGTGCTCAGTGGCATGTCACTTGCTCAGGGGTGATCTCTACCCAACTTGCAGGGCCATGTCCAACTCAGAATTGGTGGAGGTGCTCCACCTGAAGAGGTCCAGGTCACTGCGTGCCGTGCGCTCTGGTGAGCTAGACCTCGCCACAGCAATGGATAGAGCATGCTGGAGGGATGGGTTCCTGTCACAGAGACTTCCCATGCTTTGGAACAAAATTCCTGACTGCATTAGGCAGAGCCCCTCCCTAGCACTCTTCAAGGGAACCCTTGACGAGTGGCTGGGTAGCAGAGGGTACACCCCTGGGATCACTTCATTGGCTCTGCTTGACAGAGGCTCAGTTAATTAATCAATGGGGCAGCTAAAGCTGACACACTCTGGCTAGGCTTATAAATGCCCTCGGGCAGATAGCCTAGTACCTACCTATGAACCTATGCATTAAACATCTTCAAATATTTTAAGATACTTCCCTTTGTACAATTATTATTTAGACCATTTACATTAATGGAAATACATTTCATAGTTAAATTATTACCACTCAAACTGCTAGTCATATGAATATATTTTAACTAATAAGCACATAGATTTAACTACAGAGAATGACTTATTTTCATTTGATGTAGCAAAGTAGTTACAACTCAGACACCCAATAAAAAGGAATTAAACAATCAAACCTTAATGACTGAGACAAAAACAAACTAATCCTCCTCTCGGGAAACAAACCCCAGCTTTGACTAGACTAGACATTTAAGAATACAATCTAAGACACCCTCCAAGAATCATTTCTCAACCCAATCATCTATACATTCTGTGTAATAGAAATAAACTTGCGAAGTCTTATATTCTCTATCCATATAAGACATTTTTGATAAAATTTGACTTTAATCTAAAAAAAAAAAACATTTAACATACCAGAGGTTGAGAAAATACTAGCAGTCAAATCTTTAATGTTGACATATCAAACAATAATGCCTTATGCCATTCTCCTGATTCAAAACTCGATTCTTGCCTAGGCAAGGAAACTGATATTTACTTAGTTAGCTATTCATGCTTTATTAAGCAGGTTAATTCTTCTGGTTACAGCCCATCTTCAGAGGAGACTCATAGAGGAAATCCATAGCGGTATATTATAATGCATATCTTTTACATCTGTATTTAATGTACATTACAATATGGATAATGCAATAAATGAATGCCATAATAAAATGAAGTACAAATTCTACTATACAAGGAGGTATACTCTTAGAGTTTAGAATTTGTGGTACAGCACAGTTGAACTAATGAATTCAGATACAATAATCTGTGATAATGGCATAAGGCATTATTGTTTTCTGTTACACAGAATGTATAGATGAAGTAATTAGGGACCTGGGAACCCAAGTAGATAGTATGCTCTCCTTTGATAACCACATAGCCAAAATGGTCAGGAAATCCTTCTATGTGGCATACCTGATCACAAAGGATTTCTCATCCAGATCCAAAGAGGTGATTGTGCCCCTTTATTCCTCACTCATTAGGCCTATAATAGAGTACAATGCCCCATTTGAGATGTACCTCACTAGACACCTGCAACAACTAGAAAGACCACAGAAGTACCTCACTAAGACGATTAAGGGCCTTGAACAATTAACCTATGAAGCACGACTAAAAAACTCCAGCTCTTCTCAGTCACTTACCGTCTGCTCAGAGGTGACCTATGCCTGACCTATAGGGCCATGTCAAACCCTGAACTAAGGGACATGCTTCACCTCAAAAAAACGAGATCCCTCAGAACCACTCGTTCTAGCGACTTGAACCTATGCACAACAATAAACAGAACATGCTGGAGGGATAGATTCCTATCCCAGCGACTCCCCTCACTCTGGAATAGGATCCCAATCCATATTCGACAGAGCTCCTCTCTGACCCTCTTCAAGAGAAATGGGTAATCGTAAGTTCTACCCTGGGATCACTTCAGGAGCCCTGTTGACAGAGGCCCAGGTTACAAATCTAATGGGGAGGCGAAAGCCATCACTCTGTGGCTAGGTTAATAAATGCCCATGGGCAGATAGCCTAGTGCTTACCTATGATGCTGCAGTGAACTCAATCATTCCACACATGATGCACTGTGAGTCACAGTGTTTTAGTTTCAGGTATAATAATTTAAGATGTTGAAGTAAAAACAAGTATTCTTTGTTTTGCAATTATAGTAATCAACTGCGAAGAGACCACAAGTACAGTAATAGGTTCATAGGTAGATACTAGGCTATCTGACCTAGGGCATTTATAAGCCTACCCAGAGTGTATTTGGCTTCCGCCTCCCTATTAGATTAGCCTATTGTGCCTCTGTAAAGTAGGTCACAGAAGGTACCCTTTTAGGATTAGTTTACTGTGCCTCTGTCTAGCAGGGACACAGAAGAGATCCCAGGGGTGAATTTGCGATTTCCCATCCACGCGTCCAGATTTCGCTTGAAGAGGGTCAGCGAGGGGCTATGTCTAACATGAATTGGGATTCTATTCCAGAGTGAGGGGAGCCTCTGGGAAATGAATCTGTCCCTCCAGCATG
Source organism: Protopterus annectens (assembly GCF_019279795.1). Lineage (NCBI taxonomy): Eukaryota > Metazoa > Chordata > Ceratodontiformes > Protopteridae > Protopterus > Protopterus annectens. The sequence continues at coordinate 311,013,892 of NC_056733.1, read as the reverse complement.
TCCTATTTATTTCTGTGCTGAGGTTTAGGTCCCTGGAGCGTGTAGCTCTAAGGGACTTGGATTTTTTGAGATGGAGCATGTCCATTAATTCTGGGTTTGACATGGCTTTGTACGTCAGGCATAGATCGCCTCTGAGTAGCCGGTAAGCAACTGAGTAGAGCTGGAGTTTCTTTAGTCGAGCTGCATAGGACATCTGTTTGTAGCCCATGATCCTCTTGGTGAGGTACTTTTGGGGTCTCTCCAGTTGCTGCAGGTGTCGGGTAAGGTACATCCCAAAAGGGGCATTGTATTCAATTATGGGCCTGATGTGTGACGAGTAGAGGGGCACAATGACCTCTCTTGATCTAGATGCAAACCCTTTCGTGATAAGGTGGGCTATATAAAAGGTCTTTCTAACCACTTTGGCAACGTGATTATCAAAGGAGAGATTACTATCTACGTTGGTCCCCAAATCTCTAATTACTTCTTCCGTACTTAATGGATTACCACCTATGTGGTAATTTATGGGCACCTTGTTTTTCCCAAAGGGGATGACTATGCACTTTTTAGCATTTAGCTTGAGGCCGTTGCTCTGGCACCAAGCATCTGTCTCTGTGAGACCCTTTTGGAGGATGCTTGTGTCAGCTGGAGATTCGATTATGGCCCCCAGTTTGTAGTCATCTGCGAACTTTGTCAGCCATAATCCCCCCATGTTAGCCTGAACCTCAGAGAAGTATATACCGAACAAGAGAGGTCCCAGAACTGAGCCCTGTGGGATGCCACTTGTAACTGGTTTGGATTCGGACATGGCACCTGTGATTCTGACCATGTGGGTTCTATCTCTGAGCCAGTTTGCAACCCATCTTGTGATATAGGGGTTGATATGCCCGAGTGGGGTATTGTGTCAAAGGCTTTTGCGAGGTCCAGGTAGGCTGTGTGGACTACCTTGCCCTCATCTATGGCATTGGTAACTGTTTCAAAGAAATCAACTAGGTTTAAGAGGCAAGATCTGCCCTTAACAAAGCTGAATTGGGTAGGGTCCAGTGTCTGGAGGCTCCCAATGTCTTTGTTTATGAGTTCCATAATAATACGCTCCATAGCTTTACAGACCAGACTAGTCAGGCTTATGGGGCGATAGTTTCTGGGGTCCGTTGTGGCACCACATTTGTGGATTGGGACCACTGTAGCTGTACGCCATTCTTTGGGTACATATCCTGTAGTAAGGCTAAGTTTGAACAGTGACTTAATGTGAGGGTTCAGTTCTTCTTGGAGCTCATGTAAGACACAGCCTGGGACATCATCCGGTCCCATAGATGCTTTTTTTTTTGCTTTGGAGAGGGCAGCTTTCATCTGTGCATCTGTGATGTCAGGGAGGTTACATTCAGTTGGGATAGGCATTTGCTCCTTTGGGGGGGGGGAGGGGGGTAGAAGTTTGCGCTGAATCTGTCTGCCAGATGTTGGCTATGTCTGTAGGTTCGGTATATTTTGTACCATTATACAACAATTCAGAGCATATCTGGGAGTTTCCGCCCATGTTCCTGACATAACTAAAGAAGGCCTTGTGATTATCTTTAGTGTCTAGGGCAATTTTTCTTTTGAAACTGGCCTTTGATGATTTTATGAGGGATCGAAGTTTCTTGCTAATACTGATCAGAGATGCCTTCCCTTTTTGGGATTTTGCTGTCATGTAGTAGCTTCCTCCTTCTGTTGTATAGCTGATTTATGGCCATGGTCCACCAGACCGGTCTCCTGTTTTTGGAGGAGTGAGTCTTGGTTTTATTTGGGATAGCATGATCCATGCATTCCTGCAGGTGCTCATAGAATGCATTTGTAAAGGATTCTGTGGATTGGGCTGTATTATCCTCTGGCCCAGGGGCTTTGAAGGATTCCACCTCAGTCTTGAGAAGTGCAAAGTTGGCTTTTGAGAAATTCTTTACAGTGATTTCCTTGGCTGGGGGTGGGGACGGGATATGGATGTCCAGGGAAATTTGTTTATGGTCTGATCTTACCAATGAGGGGTTTACCTCTGGTGTGGAACATAGAGTCCCCATGTTGGTGATGACCGGGTCCAATATGTTGTTCCCTCTTGTGGGAGTGGTGACCAGTTGTTCCATTGCGTTAGAGTTTATATATTCAAGGAACCGTTGGGCGAGGGTGTTTGGGCTTGAGTAGTTTTCCCAGTCAATGTTTGGGTAGTTGAAGTCACCCAATAATATAGTGTTTGGAGAGACCTTCATATTCCAAGGTGTTCTCAGGAATTCCAAGTGGGGTCCTGTAATAGTGAGGGTGTTATGTAGCAGGCTACAAACTGAAAGGCAGTTTTGCCTGCTGTTAGTTGCACATGGATGGTTTCCGAAGCTTCGTGCAGTGCTACTAACCTGGAGGTGTAGGTGTCTTTGATGAATATAGATACTCCCCCTCCTTTTGTGCTTCGGTCCAAGTTATGGGGCCGAAACGCATGGTATGAGTTATAACCTGGTAGTGCTGGGGTGCTCTCAGGAGCCTTGAACCAGGTTTCTGTTACTGCACAGACATCGATTTTCTCCATACTGAGGAGAGCCTCGAGTGCGTGCATCTTGAGGTTTAGACTTCTGGCATTGAGTAGCATTACCTTTAGTTTTTTTATCCTTGGGTTGTCTATGGAGGTGAGTTTGTCCTTTGAGCCTTGCCTAAAAAAGGCACTATGGGGGTGGCAAGAGCCTTGGCCAGTATATGAAAGCCTAAGGGTGATAGGTGCAAGCCATCCCTAGCGAAGCAACGTGGCTTGTCGAGTATGTCATCCCAGGCTGACAGACACTGGATCCCCTTTGAATGACACCAATACTTTAGCCAATTGTTGAAACTGATCATTTTGTCTTTATACTGTGGCATCATTCTTGGTGAGGGCAAGATGCTACTCAAGGTCAGGGTCATACCAGCCTGGGCTACATGGTCAGAGAACTCCTCTATGTCTCTTTTCATGTAGTCCAGGGAGGTAAGTCTCAGGTCATTCACACCAGCATGGACAATGACGGAGTCATACTTGTACTTGTTTTGGAGTGACCTGAGTGCTTGCATTATGTGGTGGATCCTGGTACCCGACAGGCAGCTTACAGTGACCTTTTCCTTATTCAGTCTGGTGAGCGGAACGTCAGTGTGCCAGACAATAGAGTCCCCTATAACAACGGTATTTGGTGTGTTGTTTGGCCTTAAGGGCTGTAACTGTGAGGCACACTGATTTTGTGAGATATGTGATTCATGGGTATTGTTGAGGGGTGGCTGTTGCTTGAATATCTGCTTAGGAGGTCTTTGCTGTTTAGGCAGATTTTTATTTACAGCCTCCGAGTATGTTTTTGTGTGTTTATGTGTTGGGTATGCAGATGCAATAGGTCTGTGTGAGACTGGATTTGTGGTGTGGGTGGTTACCTTTTCCTCCTGACTGACTGTGCCAGTCTTGGGTTGAGAGAGCTCTGCCTCCAGTTTGGCTGTGTAACTGCATCTCTCACATGTATTAGAGTTTGTTGGAAGGAGGAGAGGGTTGTCTGTGTACATAAGGCAATTGTAACATTGCCTCAAAATTCCCAGATTCACCAGCTGGACTGGAGAGTAACCTTGAAACTGACCCTTGGACATACCAGATTAGTGTAGGGAACTGTTTTTTTCCTGATCAGATTAGGGAAGGGAACTGATTTTTCACTTGATCAGGAAGGACCAATCGGGAGCCTAATACTTATGAGAAGTCAAGGAGGGTGTAGTGCTTTAGTTAGTTAGTGTTTTCTTATAAGAGCTGAGCAAGTGCAGGGCTTTAGAAAGAGAATAGAGTGATTACTTTGAGAGTTTGAACAGTTCTAAGGGAAAAAGTGAAGAGCAGACTTTGTGGAGCCTGGAATAGTTTAAACCTGTTTAGGCGGCGCTACCTGACGCTGCTCAGTGTGCAAAACCGCGCAAAAAGAGAGTTGTAGGGTTTTAAGAGAAAGAGATCAAGGAGTTTAGAATTGACCCAAAATGGCCAATAAAACTACAGCTTCTAGGTAGTAACCACTCCTCCAGGGACAGGCAGGCTGTTTAGTGTTAACCACTCCCACTGGTGAACACAGAGACTTCCCTTTAGCCCAAGCAAGCACTGGCCTTCTAGAAACTTTCAAACAGTTCAGAACAGCAAATCTGTAACTGAACTTTCTTAACTTTCAGAAGGTGGGAAAAAAGCAACTGCAAAGAGACCATCAGCCTTGTATGTCACATTTAAAGGTGTAGGCAAAGCATACCTTGCACCCTGGGCTTTAGAAAGACTTTGTGCAATGCAATAGCCTTATCTCGAAAAGTTTCTTTTCCACGTTTTGTTAAGCCTTTCTGATACTTAAACAGCTCCTCTGCACGGGTTTTCTCCTCCAGTGGTCTTAGCACAGAGAGAAGTCTCATGGGTGAAGTCACATGCCAAAGTGGTAAAGCAGCAGTCCAAGTTACTCTCTAATGCTAACTAACCATGTGCTCTCCCCTGGAAATGTCTGTGGGCCCTGAATTAATTGGCTGAGCAATTCAGAGATTTGTTTAGCCAAGTAAAATGTTATGCTAGTAAGAAAGAGTGAATACAATCAAAAGATAGTGGTCATCCATTCACTCGCAGTACATTTGTAAGGTCAGTGTATTTGTAAGGTCAGTGTAGCTATCAGGGAGAAAATGTGCCAGTACATGTATGTGGATGTGTATTGACATATATGGGCTGGTCATTTTAACTCATACTCATTACCTTCTACGTCTACCTCAACTCGTCTACAACTTACTTTTTCTTTGTTTCGACTAACAAAAGTACACTCTAGTCACTTTTCTTTGCTTATTCTGTGCTTTCTGTTTTTATCACCTCCACTTTGCTTTCTACTCATATCTCCCACACAACCTGTTTCTTATTTCTCCTATCCATAAATGGAAAACTGTAATTTAACATTTTAAACCCCACTGTATATGCCATATGGTCTTTCCTTAATATGTAATTTACTGATTACAGATTTTGTTCTAGTTTATCGGCTACCTTTCAGTTAGTGTATGTGCATATTGGTACCTTAAGCTTTACATTTTTCTCTCGTGTTTCAAAACTTTCTATTCTGTAACTGGTGCTTTTCTCCCTGGGTCTCTACTGAAAAGGGGCTACCACAGCCCAGTTGGACTACCCTGGTCAACAAAATAAATAAATAAATGAACGATCAACAGAAATACAGCAGGTCAAAGAGCAAATTCTTAATAAAATGGCTGTTAAGGAAGTGGTTATGCCGTAAGTTAATTTTACAGAAGTAATCATTTGCAGGAATGTGGAAACAAAAATGAATTAAATATTTTGTAACATGCAGGAAATGACATCATGGAAAACTAAGTGGTGCTGCTTTTTGTGGAAGTGGAGTGTATGAGGCTAAGGGACTAAAATCATTCATTTTTATTAAATGGCATGATAAATGTGTGAAGAAATGTGTGTGTAATCTGTAATATATGCACTCCACTTTTTCTATTTCATAACTGCCTCTCTCTATACATTAATATCCTGAATCTATACATTTTAAGTAATGTACTTTCCACTTTTATTCACCCCTTTTATGGAAAACTGTACTTACAAATGTCAGTTTTTATAACTATGTTCAGATAATTTACAATTGTTATTTATAATCTTGCACAAATGATCTACTTCCTCTGTGCAACTAACCTTTGTACAACTTGTCTAAGTATGTATGTATGTAATGTATGTTCCTCTATTTTATGATTATACTTTACTAAGTTTTACTATGTAGTATTACATTTTGCTTATTTTTACTATGTATTATGGAGCTTTTCTCCCTGGGCCTCGACTGAAAATGGACTCCTTGAGCCCAGTGGATCTCCCCGGTCACCAAACTGGAAATAAATAAATATTTATTTATTTATTTATTTATTTTATGTTCGTTTACCAGGCTATTCCAACTGGATACATGTCCATTTTCAGCGGAGGCCCAGGGAGAAAAGCTCCACATAGACAAACGTACATAGATTACACAGAAATTAGCAAACAATTATAAAACCAAAGTGATTATATACAATGGGTTAGTAGTGTTCCCTAGTAGGGACTCAATTCTCATGGACAGACAATTAAAAATAAGAGACATCAGACTGGAAGCAGAGCTTGATGATGTAGTTACAAGTTATGATAATTGCAGAATATGCTTTTCGTTTATAACTTAATCAGGGTTGGTACATGGGCATAGCCAATTCACTTTGAGATACCGATTGAGGTTTTTTTGAAGAGACTTTTGGAGGATTATAGGGTTATATAATTTGGCAATGAATTCCAGGTTTTGCCAATAAAGTTGGCAAACAGGGATTCACCAGCAGAGTTATTAGCTTTGTGGGTTTGGACCAGTAGTTTATCGGCTGACTGTAGGGATCTTAGGTTGCTGTATGGCTTAATAATATTTTTAAGAGTGTGTGTGTGTGTATGTATGTTTGCATATATATATATATATATATATATATATATATATATATATATATATATATATATATATATATATGGCGGCCATGGTGGCGCAGTGGTTAGCATTGTCTCCTCACAGCAAGAGGTTCTCCAGTTCAATCCTCTGCTGGGGTGCCTTCTGTGCGGAGTCTGCATGTCCCTTCCTGTGGTCGCGTGGGTTTCGTCTGGGTGCTCCGGTTTCCTCCCACATCCTGAAGACATGCTGTAGGTGGATTGGACACTCCAAATTGGCCCTAGGTGTGAGTCTGTGCATGTGTGTGCCTTCCATAGAAGGTTGGGCGCCGGGCTGGCAACTCGACACTGGCAACTCCACTGCCAATCATGAGCGGACAGGTAATCCAGTGTGGCGACCCCTAACACCAGGAAAAGCTGAAAGATGAAGATATATATATATATATATATATATATATATATATATATATATATATATATATATATATATTTGTCTTTTTCTCAAAAGCATACCATTAATGATACTGAAAAGAAATCTCTTATTAAAAAAGAAAGTCCAGTGTATAATTTAATACAATATAACCATGCAGTATGTTTCACAAGAGTTTCTCACTAACTATGCTAATTGCTCAGTGCAGTTGGTCACTTGGCCTGATGGCGAGAAGTTCTGAGACAGTAAAGTTGCATAGAGAATTACCTCAGTAATGGACTGTTTTACAACTCACTATGTTAGTCTTCTCTCTCTCTCTCTCCCTGTCATTCCATCCATACCTACTCATCTACAAGCAAGCCCCAGCCACACACACTCACTTTCACATTCATGGAAACACTCGCCAATGCACTCACGGGTATGTTAAACAAATGCACGCACACACACACACACACACACACACACACACACTCTTATCCCCTGTCTAGTCCCTTAGTATGACCACCCAGGCAGGCTGATGGAGGGAAAAATTTGTCAGATGGCAAGAAGAGACAACAAAAGTGCAGGAAAGGAAAGGGATAGAGGGCAGTAGAACATTTACAGTGAGAATTTGCTTTGTTGAGGTATATAGGGGTAATGAAATTATGTAAGGTCCAGAGTAGTCTAGCCTAGGGAGGTACAATAACTCAGCCAAGTGTTTTTAAACTGTTGTCTTAGAAAGATTTTGAATCTGGATAGACTGGTTGGCTTGTTGTCTGATGGTAGGAGTTTAACTAGAAATATTCAGTTCATGCAAAGGCTATAAAACAATTGTTAGTGATGGAATAGCACATGCTTTCATGAGCAGAGTAATCTTCAAATGGCCACCTGTTCCAGGTTACAGGTCAAAGCAATAAACATGGGAATGCTTTACCTTAGCAGTTGGAAGAAACACCTGTAACTCACTTCCTCCCATACTCTCAGCATGACAATTTGACATTCTGTAAACACTAATCTGTTGGCCGGTGCAAATAATATTGCTTTGTAATCTACCTTCACTCCATTCTTCCATCTGCCAACCACCTCTTGTCACTCTGCTATCCAGTATGATTAGCCCCTTGATTTGCATGTCTCCTCTCCTTCCTAGTATTCACATCTGATACTGTTTACGCTTTTGTGCTGTCACTCACAAAGTAAAAACAAGAACAAAAACAAGTCACAACACAACCCACCTCTCTCACCACTACATTTTATCCCTACCATTATTTTTAATTCAGTTACTTGCTCTACACAATCTTTCTACTGTCGTTTTACTCTCGCTTTCTTCAAACACTGCTCTGCAATAACTGTATTCTCCAGACCCAGAGTACCTATTCATTCTGATTGTCCAAATATATGAATCTGTCCAGGCTACCATGCTTTACTTTTATCTGTGTATACTTCTCCAGAAAAATGTCCTTTAATACCCACTCCTGCAACTATCAACCTTGTCTGGTGCATTATGTAGCTCCCTTGAGTGTTTTATGGATTTATGAGCAAACAGTGATTATCCCATCATCTGCCATCCATCCAGTTGTATCAAAAAGTTCCTTCAGCAATTGTCATGTATCTGTTGCATTCATTTGTACGGATGTTCCCTCAAGAATGCACAGACTTTCTTGTTATATCTCTGTAAACTTGCCTGAATAAGTAACACTGGATGATTTCAACATTTTTATTTACATGAAGTTTGTGACTTATGTAAAAATTGCTCTGCAATATGAAGGGATTCATGTCTGCACAGCTGGTTATTTCTGTGATCCAATCTCTTAGGCATGCTGTGGACTTTTGTCCAGCTTGGTATAACTACTATTTATCTAGTAGTAGAGCTAATCAGTTGAACTAATAATTGCTTACTTTGTTTTAAAGCTGAGCTCCTGCAGGTGACTTACCCTGATCTTGTGCTGATATATAAAGAACTTTAAATCTACCAGCTTTGACGCTCCATTTTGTTATGCATCAACTCTTTGCAGAGTCCAGAAAAGATATCCTAAATGATGGCTGTCTGCCTCTACAGTTCAGCCTTGAATTCTTCATTGGCTCTCAGTCACGTTTGCCCTACCTACCGCCTACCCCATGAGCTTTGATACAATTTTAAGCTCTATGGATTTAGGAGAAATGGATAAAACTTAAGTACATGGGGACACAATACTTTCCTATTGGAGGACAAACTTAGATAAGATGAGCATTATGACTCAAACCAATCAGAAATCTCCAATATGAATGCAGCTTTTTTTTAACTAGGGAAACTTCTGCTATGGTTAACAAATGAGCAACGTTCTTCTGGATTACTAAAAGGCTGTGCAACTCAGATGGTCTTGATAAAAAGCACTTTTCATCTGAGTTACGTGAACAACACATCAATGGAATGTAACATCCAAAAAAAATATTTCAGTATTTTGCAGGGTAGGATGTTCCTCTGCACCCCACTCACCAACATAAATATGTTTGTATCTATCTATCTATTTGGTTACAGTTTGAAAGCTTGAACATGCACATTACCAAATGTTTTTTTTTTCTGCTGTAAAAAAAAAAAAAAAAAAAACACTTGCAATAAGCAGACATTCTATCAAATCGAGTTTTTGCTTTCAGCCTTTTGCATTGGATTGTGTTGCAGTGTGGTAAGGGAATTTGTTTTATCCTGCAGTTGTATGATCTCAAGAATTAGTACATAAAATCAGCAGGGGGTGTAAGGGAATGCAGGGGGCTTGCCCCATGCAAAAAAAAAAATAAATAATTCTACTTTTTCATATTTTTGATCACTTTACATTCAGTCTAATGTTGCCACTCTTTTAATGTTCAATACTTCATGAGACTTGCATACACATAAAACCACCCTGTCCCCTATGCAAATTCTACATAACACTGGGGAAAAAGGAGAAACTTCCTTACCCTACTGTTGACTGACCTTGCATTAAACACAATGCTGACAGTTGTAAAGTGCTTGACAAAAGGACATTTGATAAAACAAGCCAGCGAATTCCCTTTCTTCAAAATGAATGGTAACCATAGTTCCATATCATTTGTAGAAGTAGGACAACTGATAACAGATCCAGTCATCAAATCTCACTGACTGGGTCCTACTTTCTGAAAGCCCACGCATCAGTTACTGTAAATGAGAGTAATTCTTGATCAATGAACTTGTTTCTGAACTGGACAAAATCCAAAAACTGAGAACAGGAAACTGTATTGAGTCCCTTTCTTAATGTTTGTATAATCTCATAGTTAACATACTTACGCAGTACAGAGCATGGGAGGTGCAAGGGTATTTCCCCTCTACAAAAAACACTAAGTGCTTTCTTTATATTAAAACTTTTAAGCGATCTCTGTTATCACATATAGAGATTGTTAGGACTATGAGGTTGTGGCCGGGTGATGTGATAACATGTATGGTCATTTGCATTTGGGCTGCAGTCTTCAGGGTCTTGAGCTGTTCATCTGTGATGAGGTGTCCTACAACTTATTTGCACAAATAGCATTTGCGTGAAAGACTGATAACTAAAACATCATTTTTCTGAAACCATTTAGGTGACACTATTACAACTTTAATTCTAAGCAGAGTGGCCCCCACACTTTCCACACCTCTGTTTAATACATAAAACATTGATGTTGCTGTTCTTTGGATTAACAGAAATATTTTTAGTTGTTAAATTCAAATGTGTCCATGTCTTCAAAATAATGTGACTTTAGCTTATCTGCAATTCTCAGAAATAGAATCACCTCACATCAAATTACCCAAGACCATAAAGTACAGTTTTGTACCTACCATAAATGTAGATGTTCGAAGATCCACATTGCTGCAGTCCTTACACTTGGGTAGTCCGCTGTCCTCGGTCGGCCCGAATATCAAAGTATAAGGCTGACGTCGGTCAAGGCGCATTTGACTGACATCAGGACGTCAGGGTACAAATGCGCATGACCGACGTCATATCCTCAGTCTTTTCTTGCCCCAGATGTCAGAAGACCCTAAAAATAAAGGTCAAAACCAAAAGACAGCAAACAAACAACCAACCATCCTAGCACTAAAAATATGTACAATATATACAATATATACAATATTGACAACCCAACCCACACAACCGCCTCTAACTACAGAGGGAAGGAGGGAGGGTAAATTGGACTGCAGCAATGTGGATCTTCGAACATCTACATTTATGGTAGATACAAAACTGTACTATGTTCTTCATCTCACATTGCTGCAGTCCTTACACTTGGGTAGAATCCCAAAGCAGAGGTAAGGGAGGATGGCCAAACTATAAGGAAGCAGGAGCTGCCAAAATGCCCTGCAAAACAGCAGTGGCAAAACCAGCCCTGGATTTAGAGTAAAGTGGTAGGTGATAATGCCTAGAGAAAGTATGCACTGAACTCCAAGTAGCTGCCTCCAAAATATCCTTAGTTGCCACTCCCTCAAAAGCTGTCAAGTGGCAGTAGCCCTAGTGGAATGAGGCCTAATCCCAGCTGGAATCTCCTTGCCATGATGGGAATAACAGAAAGCAATGCAAAACCCAATCCACTTAGAAATAGTTTGTTTTGACACAGGCTTGCCCTGAGAACTCAAAGCAAAAGAAACAAATAACTGCTGAGACTGCCTGAACCCCTTAGTTCTGTCCAAATAATATCGCAACTGCCTGTGTACATCTAAAGTGTGCAAAATCTTTTCCCTTTATTTTGGGGATTTGCATAAAAAGTAGGCAAATGAATAGTTTGGTTTAAAGCCACACTAGAAACCACTTTAGGCATAAAGGAAGGATTAGTACGTAAAGATACCCTATCCTTATGGAAAATTAAGAAAGGCTCAACTGCCATAAGGGCCTGCAACTCAGAAACCCTTCTTGCAGAGGTAATAGCCAACAAAAAAGCAGTCTTCCATGATAAAAACTTTAACTCAGTAGTAGCTGCAGGCTCAAAAGGTTGTAGAGTGAGTTTCTCCAACACAAAATTGAGATCCCAAGCAGGAGTAGGAGCTCTTCGTGGGGGTCTTATATTCTTTGCCCCTCTAAGAAATTGCTTGAACAAAGGATGAGAAAACAATGGTAGGTCACAATCATAGTGAGCCGAAATTGCTGCAGCATGAACCTTAATAGAAGAGAAGGACAAACCTTTGTCCAGTAACTCAGTGAGATATTGAAGAGCCACACTTAAATTAGGCTCAGAAACATCAAAATCCTTTGCTGCACTCCAAAATAAAAATCTCTTCCATTTATCTGCGTACACTTTCCGTGTACTAGGCCTTCTAGCTTCCAAAATAACATTCAAAACTTGCTGTGGAAGTGGAGGCCCACTATGGTTCAAAACAGAATATGCCAGGCTGTTAGGTGCAGAGAGTGAAGCTTGACATTGAGCAAATGACTGTCCTCCTGAGACAACAGGTGTGGAATCGAAGGCAAAGGCCATGGAGGCTTCCGTACCAGGCTTCTCAGTAATGGGTACCAATGCTGTCGAGGCCAATCTGGAGCTATCAAAATCATCCTTGGCTTGTCTTGTCTGGCCTTCAGTAGTACCTTTGGGAGGAGAGGCAAAGGCAGAAAGGCATACACATGAAGATTGCTCCAATTGAAAGAAAGAGCATCCACTTTCCAAGCTGTGGGATGAAACCTTTTTGTGCAAAACTTTGGCAGCTGGTGGTTTAGTGGAGAAGCGAACAGATCTATGTCTGGAGTTCCCCATGACACTGTCAATTTCTGAAATACATGAGGATCCAATTTCCACTCGTGGGGATCCATAATTTGTCTGCTCAACACATCTGCTAAGGAGTTCTGTGCTCGGCAGAAACCTTGCCTGAAGATTTAGCTGTAAACTGAGAGCAGTCTCCCACAAAATCATTGCTTGCCTGCATAGAGGATAAGAATGTGTTCCGCCTTGCTTGTTGATGTACCACATGACAGTTGTGTTTTCTGTTAGAATCAACACCTGCCCTGGAAGAAGTAAATCCTTGAAAGCTATTAATGCAAACTGGACTGCTAACATCTCTTTCAAGTTGATATGTAGATGTTGTAGTCTGGCAGGCCACTTGTCTTGTATCCACTTTCCATTCAGATGAGCTCCCCAAGCTTTGTCTGAGGCATCTGTCGTTAGAATCTGACTCGCCTCTGGCCGGGTCACAGAGAGTCCCTTGTTTAGGTGACATTCCTGAGCCCACCACAACAATTCCTTTTGAATGCAAGGTATTATTTGAATGACAGTGTCCAAATCCTGGCAGTGCTGTGTCCATACATTTTGAGATACCATTGTAGCTTCCTCATATGCAGTTTGGCATTGGGAAGCACCAGAATACAAGATGCCATGAACCCCAAGGCTTGAAGGACTGTCCTTGCAGTCAGCCTGGACTGATGAGACAACTGATGAAAGTAAAGGGAAAGATTCTTTTGTTTGTCCGGGGTCAAAAAGGCCATCTGGGATGCTGTATTCAGTCTCACACCCAGAAAGCACATGTCCTGAGAGGGTACTAGACTGGACTTTATTTCGTTCACAGAATACCCCAGGCATCTTAGCACTGCTATCACATAATCCAAATGAAGAAGAAGCTCGTCCCTTCCTTGAGCCAGAATCAGGCAATCGTCCAAATAAGGATAGATCTGTATTCCTTTTAACCTGAGGAAAGCTATCACCAGAGCCAGAACTTTCGTGAACACTCTGGGTGCAGTAGATAAGCCAAAGGGCAATGCAGAGAACTGATAATGAGAAGTCCCAGCTCGAAAACGCAGATACTTCCTGCAACTCAGTCTGATAGGAACATGAAGATAAGCCTCCTTGAGATCCAAAGTCACCATCCAATGATCTTTGCCCAGCAGAGGTAAAAGCTGCTGTAACGTCAACATTTTGAACTTGGGAATGTCCAGATAAGTGTTGAGGATAGATAAGTCCAAAATTGGTCTCCACGTGTTCCCTTTCTTTGGTACTAGGAACAGGCGAGAATAAAATCCGAGGCCCACTTCTGGCATAGGGACCGGCTGAATGGCCCCTATTTGGAGTAACATAGAAATCTGCTTGTGAGCCTCTATTCTTTGTTGAGGAGGAACGTCTGGCATGCCTTTGAAAGGAGGCAAGGTATGGAAATAAAACCTGTAACCGTGGTGTATGATATTCAATACCCATCTGTCTTGGGTAATTAAACTCCAATTTTCTTTGAAAAGTGCCAACCTTCCTCCCAAAGGTGCTGCCAGACGAGAAGGCTCTGGCAGCTGAAAAGGTAGGTCATTGGGTCTGTTTACGAAAGGACTGACCCCTGCCCTCACCCGAAGACTGTGCAGGAGAACTCCCTGTCCTAGGCCTGAAAGAGCCCTGAGCTCTGCCCCTACCACATCTAGATCTACCCCTAGACTGGGAATCATAAGAAGGATAAGTCCACCCCTTAGTAGGCCAATTTCTACTAAACTTTGGAGGCTGAACCTGCAAAAAATCCTTAACAGTCTGCATAGACTTAGCCTTGTCTTCCATTTTCTTTAAAACTGCCTAAACAGGAGAACCAAACAACACATCAGATTGTAAAGGAGCATCTAAAATCCTTGTTTTAACATGGTCAGATAAATTCTGATCCCTCAGCCAGGCGTGCCTGCGAAGAACTGACCCAGTGGCAGCCACCCTAGACGAGGCCTGTACAGCATCAAAACCACATTGCAAAGAATGCTTACCCACCTGCTCAGAAACATGTACTAAATCTTGTAACTCTTTACAATCAATACCTTCCGCCAGAGCATCAACCTTAGACTTCAATTGTGAAAGGAGATAGTTTTGGTATTTCAACATGTGGAACTGGCAATTCAAAGCCCTCATAGCTAGAGTGGAAGAAGTATAAACTTTCTTTCCCCATCTATCCAAAGCTCTGGCCTCTTTATCTGTAGGAACCGGATTCTTGACAACAGAAGCTTTAACACCTTTAGGCCCCTGACTAACAGTTTCTGGGTCTGCCCTAGGACTCTTAAAAAGATACTTATGAGCTTCAGGCACCCTGTAATACCTATCCGGTTTAACAGGAGCAGGAGGCAAAGAATCAGGATTAAGAGAAGCCTCTGTAAAAACATCTTCCACCACATCCAAAACAGGAGGTATAGCCAAAGGCCTATGCTGGGGTAAAACAAAATTCCCTAAGCCTTTTCCTGGAATCAGAGAAGTCCTGACCTTCCCACTTAAAATGCTCCCTCATAGAATGAAGAGTTTCTGAAAAAGAAAAATCCTCAGGAGGAGAAGCAGAAGGAGTAGAATCATCCACATCAGAATCAGAATAAGGAGAATACTCCTGCAAGTCTTCAGCCGAAGACTCTGAAACATCCGAAGCCTGCTCAAAGCTCCCTAGCTCAGGCTCCACCCTAGGTCTCTTATCAGGAGGGGGCAAAGAACCCTAATCAAAGTAATCAAATCTTCTGCCATTTTAAGCATATGCTTCTTGGGCACAGTTCCTGAAGAACTAGGGGTGACACCAACTGAAGCTAAACCTGGCCTGCCTCTGGGAGAAGCCTTGGAAACAGAAGGAGAGGGCCTAACCACCCTAGGAAGGGAGGGGAGTATAGTAACCTGAGAAGCCCCTTCAGCCTGACCTGCCTCCTGAGAGGCCACATCCTGCAATAACAAAGTCTCTCCCTGGGATCCCAAAGAAACCTCCGGTGGAACCACCGGCTCCACCGACACCTCTAAAGAACCGGCGTCCGCACGGACGGTTCTTCAAGCCTAGGCTTAACTGCTTTGTCCTTGCACTTCTTCGAAGAAGCGGGCGTCGGAGCATCTGACGGCATTTTATAATTGCACCGCTTCCCGAAGACTAACCTGGCACAATCTAACCTTCTCTTTATAGTGCGCTTATTGAATCTAGCACAAGAGCGACACCCAACAACGTCGTGCTCAGGCCCTAAACAAGGAATACACAAAGTATGATAGTCTCTATGCGGTATCGGTTTCCCACAAGAAATACAATTATTCACTTTTTCTGACATCCGGTAAACCACTGCGGCAAGAAAAAACTAAAATATTCCCCAACGGGGTACTTAGCCAACTTTGACTCGGTCTGAAACTCCGAAATCGAAAAATTTCAGAACGCCAACCGGCACTTGCAATGCTGCTTCTGCATCGGACCATGCGGCAAAAAAGACTGAGGATATGACGTCGGTCATGCGCATTTGTACCCTGACGTCCTGATGTCAGTCAAATGCGCCTTGACCGACGTCAGCCTTATACTTTGATATTCGGGCCGACCGAGGACAGCGGACTACCCAAGTGTAAGGACTGCAGCAATGTGAGATGAAGAACATCTTGGAATTCCTGGAGATCTAAATTTGCCCAAACAAATCCAACTATTACTACATTGCTAGTTACAGATCCCTACCAATGTTCCACAAAGACTATGGAAATTACCTTAATACCATTGAGGGATTAAATATAAAACCAAATACCTCCTTGCTAGGAGACTTCAATTACCCATGCATTGACTGTCACACTTATACCCATAAAAGTGATATGCTCAGCATTTACTAGAATTTTTGTAATACAAATGCATAGGAACAAATTGTAAAATTACTCACAAGAGGCTCTAATGTCCTTAACCTGGTACTTACCAAGGTAGCCCTACATATACTCGACCACTCATCTCCTCATCCCTGGTCAAGGCCAACCACAAATGACTTACCTTTACTATCAGGCTTAATGGCACCATACCCATCAAATAAAACCATCTTTAAGGACTCTTCTATGGCAAACCTATACCAGCTTCCAGAAGACCTATGCAAAATTCCCGACAATCCCCAGAAATGAACCCAGATGTGAGCACTGCCACATTCATCTCCAGTTTTTACCAACATGTAAACATCTGCATACAAAAATCTGTACCTGTCTGTCCTATATATAATGAAAATCCAAAATTGAAGACGCTATTAAAGGTGGTCCAGAGACACAAAAAACAATGAAAAATATAAGCTAGCTGCATCACCATGGAAACTTCTTCAAAACCAAAATTCTTTAATGTAAAAACAAGACTAAACAAACAAAACATAAAAGCTTAGCGCTTTCGGCTTTCACCTTCTTCAGATCTTAAATGTATGCTCCAATAAGTGGCTTTAAATATATCCATTAACCAATACAAATAACTTCCTACTATTAGATAAGCGAATAAAATCATGCAGTCCAATAGCCTATCTTATGAAAGTAAAAACCTAAAGCACCAATCAAAATACATCCAATCAAAGTTCGGCAAGAGCAGAATAGGTCAATAGAAATCACACATTCAGTCTGCACATGGGCGTTACTTCCCAGCAAATCCAATCCCAGGTTAACCTTGTTAAAGCCAGGCATAAATAGAGTGATATTTATATCGGATTCTAATAATCATCTCCAATTACATAAAAATAAAGTAACATAGTACTGATCCCATGTTGATCATGACAGATTATATCAAAGATTTTAACTAACTGCATGGACAACCACACTGTAAGAGTGTTGAGCCAAAGCAGCAATCGTCACATTTTCTAAAAATGTTGTCAAAAGTGTGTGGTAACCCCTCAGCTAAAAACGTGAAAGACAGACAGAAGCATGAATCCAGGGGTGACTATGGGTACATGTCACAGCATCCAATGGAGCACTCAATGCACATGATGTAAAATCCTAAGATTCAAATTGTTAATAGACCCTTAAAGGGGTATATTACCATATCACAACTGAGGGCTACCACACACTAACAATGTTTCAATCAGCTTATTCTTGCTTTAATATTTTTTCCCTCATTATTCACTAGCTACTAGCAGTTACCACCTGCTCCTAGCTGTGAACTGTAAGAGCATCACACTTTATAGGATTTTTATGTCTTTTTTCTAGTTCTAAAAAGATGGATCTATTTGACAGATTAGAATCTTAGGGGGGTTTCCTCAGCTCACATATTTTTAATATGTTTGTTTGGCTAATCTGTGTTCTTCATATAGATATCAGGTTTTGGTTGATCAGGCATAGAGCCCTTGTCTGCTTGATCTACAATCGACCATCTTGCTTGGTTCACCAGATATTTGTGTTTACTTTTTAGGTAAAAGCAATTAGTTTGACTTAAATCTACATCTTAGTTTGGCTCTATTTAATGAAGGTTGTAAGGGCAATGAACATCTATTAGCATAAGGGGATTGGTCCTAAAACCTCTTAAAAAGCATTTTTATGTATTTTATGGACAGTATTAACACAGGCTAGTTTTATATTGCATGGAAGCCTTGGTGCTTGCGCATGTTTAATTAGTAGTTGTATTATCTACTATTATCTACTGACATGGTTTTTCCTTTTTCTTTATTTAATATCAAGAAGACGAGCTTTGTTTTCAGTGGTACTGCGAACCACTAGTTGACAGCTTAAGCTTTCACTGGATCTGGTATGTTTGCTCGATAAGTGATTGGTTGTTCTCATTGTTAAACAGCCAACCAGTTTCAATTTGAATGTGTAGAGCAGTGCTTAAGACCACATTAACGTCTGTGCTTTACGGCAGTTACATTCTTTTATATATTTTTATAATTCATGCCATGTTGTCTGAACAATGATTCATTGACGACATTATTATTTTTTAGTTTTCTGTTTGAAAGCTTAGGTGCTTGCGCTAGTTTAAGTGTTTTTTATATATATTAACTAGCATTTTGAGAGTAGAAGGCCTATGTCCCTATTGGTTTTGATATGGTAGATTGAGCTGTGATTGGTTGTTCACATAGCTAACCAACTAAACAGATTAGACTTGGCTATGTAGAATAGTGTTTAAGATTTTATGAGCATCTGTGTCTTATGATAAAGTTTCTATATCACATACATTGCATACTCTCCAAGTTCATGTTCCAAACCATATTGCTTAAATAGTGACTATTTTTACATCTATTGCAACATGGTTTTGGAAAATGTGACGATCGCTGCTTTGGCTCAACACTCTTACAGCGTAGCTATCCATGCAGTTAGTAAAACTTTTAATACGATTTGTCACGATCAACAAGGGATCAGTACTACGTTACTTTATTTTTATGTAATTGGAGTTCATTTTTAGAATCCGATATAAATATCGCTCTATTTACGCCTTGTTTTAACAAGGTTAACCTGGGATTGGATTTGCTGGGAAGAAATGCCCATCTGTTCTGTCACAACAGACTGAATGTGTGATTTCTATTGGCCTATTGTACTTTTACTGAACTTTGGATGTATTTTGATAGGTGTTTTAGGTTTATACATTCATATGATAGGCTATTGGACTGCATAATTTTATTCGCTTATCTAACAGTAGGAAGTTATTTTTATTGGTTAATGGATATATTTAAAGCCACTGATTGTAGCATACTTTTAAGATCTGAAGAAGGTGGAAGCCGAAAGCGACAATCTTTTAGGTTTTGTTCATTTGTTCTTGTTTTTACATTAAAGTATTTTCGTTTTGAAGAAGTTTACGTGTGGTGCATCTAGCTTATATTTTTCATTGCCCTATATATATAATGAAGTCCAGGAATAAAGCATTTGGATGGAACTCCCTCATTAATAAACAATGCAACAGAAGAAGGAAAATAATGGAAAGTTGAAAGAAATCACCATCCCTGTACCACAAGACCACACTGAGACATGCTAGCAAGGTACTTAAGAGCAATATTAGAAAAGGTAAAGTAAAGCTTGTACTTATTATCACTGCAGACACCAAAGCAGACTACAAATCTTTCTTCAATTATGTCAGGAAATTATGGAATAATGTTCAACAATACACCATAACAAAATCACACATTACAATCCCAAAGATATAGCCAATATATTAGCAAACAAATTTAGTGATAACTTCACCTCATCTCCCAAATTGCTGTACCTAATATCCATGGAAATGTAGTTTCCCCTCAAGTCATTTTGGTACAAGTCCACAGGAAAGATGGGACTAGACAATATTCCAGGCTGCATTCTCATCAGTGCCTCTACTTAACCTGATTAACCTCAGTCTGTCCACCAGTGTCCTCAACAGTTGGGGAACAGCCACTGGGACTCCTCTACACAGGGGTGACCCCTCTACTGACCCCAGAAATTATAGTCCCATCAGCCTCAACAGCCTTATATGCAAAGCCATGGAACATATCATAGCATTTATACAAACATAGAAAACTTAATTAATCAAGTCCCCACTCAGTGTAGTTTTGTAAATGAGGAGCCCATCTCCTGAACACAGACTGCCACAGAAATGACACACATTGGAAGAAGTATGCTTTTACAATTACATAAATCTTCACACAAAACCCTGTAAAAAGATATATAAAATACAAGAAACAGTAATGTAATTAATGGCTGAAATATATAATTACTGACTAGGCACAAACTAGGCAGAGACTGAACTTAAGGACCAAGAAAGCTGTGATTAACAATATGGAACTATTATATCTGTGGACTAAGGGTACTTGGAAGTGAACTTTTTTTTTTTTTTTAAGTCCAAACCTTCATAAGTCCAAACCTTTAGAAGGTACCTTTAAAATGCACAGAGAAGGCAGGAATACCCTTCTCATTTATTTTAAATCAAAGAAATGTTAAGCTTATTAAATCTACAAGCAACATTCCCAGAAAGAATAAACAGGAAGGACTGAAGTACTGACCCAGCATCACGAAAAATCTAGTCTATAGACAGTGGTTGGAACAGCTGAAAGCAATTTAAAAAGATATACCCTATAAAAGCCTCTCTCAAACATTCAAAGGCAGTACTAATTTCTGGCACTGTATTATTTTTAAGGTTTCCTGCTGCAGGGGCTACTTCAAGAGTAAAATATGACACAAGAAACAAGTAATGTGGAGGTAAATTTAGAGCAGATGGTTCTGGAATACAACTAAATCAAAGTCAATTCAGATGCGTGTTTAAAAACAGTCAGATGGGGACCATGATTGCCATAATACAAAAACTGTCAGATATGCAGAGAAAGAAAGCCACCGAAGATGCATTTGATTACTTTAAATAAACGCTTGTGGAGCAAAAATGGTTTTACAATTACGGACTACAAAAATACACAATTGGAGTGTACCTGAAAATGCAATTCCAATTTGCTCTGCAGAACAGCAAAACAAAACAGACAGATTTATAAATAATGCATACTGCAGCCACATTTGCAGCACACAGTACTATCTACAAACAACAAACTTCAAGCAATTCCAATGACATTTCCCTCTCTCTAACACCCCACTCCCACATGACAAAGATAGAATGTTACTATACTGTAATTCTGCAGCTCTGTGCAGTTGTGAAGCACAGTAGCTATGTGCATGAATGCAGGTGGCTGGAATATAAATTAAAAAAATGTAGAAAGCATTGGCTGAAAGCATATGCTTTTACACTACATGGCAAATAACTACTGCCAGCTTCTCTGCGCTGATGAATTTCCTCACAGCATGGAAGAAGTTGTAAGAACACAGTACAGGACCCTAAAGCAGAACCGTTGTGTGCATTATGACAGTACCTGGGCAAAAAAGAATGAACATCTCAAAAGCAAGCATCTGTCATTTGAAGTGCTTGATAAATGATCAGAGAGTTTTTAGAAAAGTAATAAAAATAAATGTATCAATGCCTTTCTTTCTTTTTGAGATAAACCGACTTAGTAATACAAAACCATATGCTGCTAATAAGTATTAACAAATAAAAAGTAATCGGTAGACCAAAATGTTTTTTCTACAACCATACTTCTGAGAAAAATGTTACTATTTGTCAGAAATCCTCAAAATGCAGTATTCCAGAAAATAGTTTCTAGAACATATCAAATATAACCTGCAAACCCCAACAAACTGAAACAGCCTCTGACCATTATTTTTTCCTCATTTATATGCAGGATATGCTGCAATAATGTCACAATTCCACAAGGTGGCGATAAACACTTCTGTTCTTATATTCCTAACTGCAACTCGTTCTAATACTTAGAAGACACAAAGAATGACTTCACTTTGTTTTTCCTTTTTTGGTCAAGCCATGGACATTTCAGTCATGATAGCAGCTATGTACATCTTTTCTACCTCCTTACAGGCTTTTGTGTGAATGGAATTTTGAACAGCAATCATATTTCAAGTGTTAAAAAATTTCAAGACTTCGGAAATAGTTGGAAATTTCCCTATTGATAAATCTTTCAAACTTTAAAAGTTGCAGACAATAAATTATCTTGACATTATAAAACTATCGATTTGATACCTATCAGTATTAAGTTTTATAATTAAGTCCCCTGCGATGGAATCTATGTATAGTCGTCTGAACAAATATGCTTAAGTAAATATGTGCAACTATGGGCTACTGAAAGTTATGAAAAGTTGGTCAGTAGTACATTTTTCTCAAACTGCATATTAAATATCCAAAACTCTGTATTCCTTTCTAACAAATATGCTAAAAGGTTGGTTAATACACCTGATGTGAAGCTAGTTTCCTTACTTGTTATGGAACTAGGACCTGTTAAAACACATACTTCAGTGGTGGATATGTAAGTGAAGGCTTAATAAGGAAAAGTCAGGCACAATGCTATTGGTAACTCCTTTTTTACAATGACATGAAATTGCTATTTATTTAATAGTCTATGAGATGGGTTCTCTGAAAGTTCAATCTCCTACTCAAATTAACATATTTTTGTTTATGGTACCACACACAGGACTATTACATGCAATGCCAGACAGTTCTGATTCATTCACACTATAACCAAACTGTCCAGTGACATATCCCACCCAAAAATTTAAGAAGGAAAGGAAATCAGCTCAGTGGGGAAAGCCCGCTGAGGCCTACTGAGGTGTTGCTGAAAATGCCTTAGGCTCTGAAAGGCTAAAGCAAGGGCAATTTTTGGAAAGAATTTATAAAAATTGACTTTATATAAGTATTTATTTTTGATCACTGGATTAGCCCCACTAGCCTATTGCCTGCTTTCATAGAACAATGGAGGCCATAGTTGTATAGAGCAAAATAAATACTAAAAGGGAGTAGCTTGAGAGCAGGCTGTGGTTCAAGGAGGACAGTGAACCTTAGCTTTCATATCAAGTCCCTTCAAATATTTGAAAGAAATCACCTTGAGTCAGTATTTACTTAAAGAAGCTTTATTTGGATTAGCGAGCTTATCCTATAGACTTCATCAGACCAAGAACAACTTACAGGCTTATACTCATCGAACAAGGGTAATTTATTAAGGATACCGGAAGAATGCCCCTATTCTGCTGGAAGAGGTACTACAGGTATCTGACAGAAGCACACAGTGATGCAGGAGAGTATAGAGTTTTTGTTTTCTCAGTCCTCATGCTGATAATAGTCCCACCAGCATGGCCAGTCCACTGACCCATTCATTCCCTGAAGGCAAGAGCCCTAAAA
This sequence comes from Protopterus annectens, assembly GCF_019279795.1. Classification (NCBI taxonomy): domain Eukaryota; kingdom Metazoa; phylum Chordata; order Ceratodontiformes; family Protopteridae; genus Protopterus; species Protopterus annectens. Next base: position 310,990,768 of record NC_056733.1, on the reverse strand, counting down.
ATGATTCATTTTTCTGGGATAAGAGTCAAGCATACTGAAAAATGGGGGCAGTCATCCACATAACAGGAATCAGTTTTCCTACCTGTCATCACTCCACAGCATCTTATAAACTCTAGCACCGGTGTCTGCAGAAATCATGTGTGTGATTACGCATGCTAATACCACTAGTAAACAGCACAATTGTAGCAGAATAGGCTCACTATCAACATTTGTGCAGGTGATACATCTGTACTCCTGCAGGTGTTATCAATGTAGCAAGCCAAACTGGCACCTACCCCTCGATCGACTGCTCACTCCATCTTCTTTCACAGCATCCATGACAAGTCACACACAGATCATCTGAGGTGGAGTCACAGCTTCATCTCTCTATGCTACGGGGACATGCTCGGGAGGGTACAGACCATACCTCTCAACTGTCCAGATTTTAACAGAATTCCAGATTTTTACCTCCTATAGTTGGTCTGCTTCTCATAAAATTTGCTGTTTTCTGCCAAGTCATTGACGGTTGAAGTCACTAAATGATACTAAATAATGACAGACTGAGTTTCAGATTTCAGATCCTTGAGAAAATACATCCTAATGCAAAACTTGTTATTCTAGCAACTTTCTATGCTTATAGGAGCAATATTTAAAATCTGTCCGTATTTTCGAGCCTTTGTCCCCCATTCATTTCTGGCTTTGCCCAAATTTCTTGGGCTGACAGGTTTAGTACAGATTTAGATAAGCAACAACCCACAGTGACTGAGGAGAAGGTATAATGGTCACCAATGACATGCTGACACTTTTGGAGGGACAAGAACCATTAAATTCTCACTGAAAAACAGTCTGGAACCTCATTATATAGCAAACGCAAGAGATGTATTTAAGAAATGTTCCTGATGAAAGAGAACTCAAATTCCCAAGGTGGGATCATTCTGATGTAAAAAAAAAAAACACATCAGAGTGATTAGACTGACATTCTGATATTGTTAAAGTGGAGACAAAAGCAAGGCAGGAAGGAGAGTTACAAGGATAGCTCTCTGTACTAAATGGAAGAACTTGTGTACTAAATGGAAGAACTTGTGTACTAAATGGAAGAACTTGTACTGAAGTACTAACACATGGTTGAAGAACACAAATGTTGACAGAGAGGGGTACTTTGATAGAAAATCACTAACACCAGATTGTTCTCCTGAAAGGTACTTTTTGACACCAGGTTGTAAAACCATTGGAATGCTGACAATATTGCCGCTTATTGCTTGTCTGATTGGACAAGTATCTGTTTCTAGCATAAGTGGTATGCTTGCTAACAATTTAGAGGTACAGTGGGGCTTAAAGTAAGACAAAAGGGACAGAAGAATGAACTGAAAGTAGGAGGAAAAGAAGGGCAAGGGAAAAACAGTTTTTCCATACTAGCCTCCTTAGCAGATGCTAGAGAAATTGCTGATGGTCACAGAGGCTGCTGCTGGGGAGATATGGTAAAGGCATGGCAGAGGCTTCAAACAAGATGTTTACCATTTTGCTCCCTCCAAGCTGCACAATGGAACGGAATTGGTAATTTCCTGAAACAGTTATTTTAGATGTTTGTACTTTTCAAGCACTGCAGATTTACAAATGGAATTCTTATACTAGGGTGAGAGGACTGATCTAGGGTTCCTGTTACACAAAGTCAATATTGTGGGCATTTGCAGGATAGTGCTTTGCTAACTGAGAACCAAATTTTAGAATAAATTCCAATGTCACAGAATAAACAATAATTTTGATATATTTACATATAGTTAATGTTTTACACTTTTTTCTTTTTTCTGAAGGAAAGTGTGGGGTATGCTATGTTGTGTTCCAAATGAAACTGTAATGAGCAATCCATTTAAGTTTAGAAGACTCCTTAAGGATGCCTACCATTATGGTGGGTTATGAGAACCAACTTGAGGGGAGGCCCTGAGCACCCTCTCAGCAATTGTTGGCTCACTGGTAGGACTGCTATTGATAATAATTTATCAGTTCCATACTAGGTAGATGGATTACTGACACTGCAGTTCAGTATTGCAGGTGCTGCATTCCTTTGTGTCTCCGTTCTCATCAGCTTGAGTTGGTGGGAGCCGAAGTAGATGTAAAAGATCTCATGGCACCTTTTGGAAAATGTATTGATCCTTTATTTATATACAAACATTTTACAAAATATTTACATATTTTTAAATATTTACAAATGGACAATATACAGATACACAATCTGTTTACACATATTCACAATTTCCTTTAAAATTACATTAAATTTCATCCATATTAGACCACATTCGTTTTTCCATAACTAGTATCTGATTCTTTCCATGATGATTTTTGTTTCTTCTTTTCATAATGATTTTTGTTTCTTCTTTTCTATTCATAATATCATCCACAACTTTTCTAACTATGATTAATAATAATTCTTGACAACCCTTCCCCTTTAGTATTAGACATACCATCTTCCACAATATTTTCCATTTTAGTTTCATAACTCTTTTATATTATTTTCATAAAGATCTTTTATGATCAATTTTATGCAATACTACCATTTTCCAGTTTTGAAATTTCTTTTCTATCTTCCTTCTTTCATACAAATTTAAGTATTCTAGTACATAATTTATTTATAAAATCTTCATTTAACCTTTCATTCAAAATCTTTAAAAATATTTTTTGCCAATCCCTTAAATTTCTATACTTTTCATACCCTATTCCATCTAGTTCTGCAGCCAAATCTATATTTACTTGTCCTAGTACTTTATCCAGCTCTCCTTTTCCAACTCTTTATTCTCTTTTTCTGTTAACTTTTTTCCTATCCATGTTTTTATTACCTTATTTTTTCTTTAAACATTTCTTGCACATATTGCACTACACTATTCATAATATTTTCACAAGTTGATTCTATTTTTCCTTTAACATGTTTTATTTTTATTTTTACATTACCATCTTCCTTTAGTAATCTGTCTAAGTAACTCGATGCATATTCTCTTTTTCCTTGTAAAAATATCTTTGCATATAGAACAATTTTGTACATTTTCTTGACTTTTCATATAGGTTCATAGGTTGGTACTAGGCTATCAGCCCTAGGGCCTATACAAGCCTAGCCATAACAATTCCCTTGCTATTTCTTCCCACATTATTTACTTTCCTGGACCCCTGTCTAGCAGGGTGACTGACGTGATCCCTGGGGTGAATTTCCTTTCTCCCATCCAATCGTCAAGGTTCCTCTTGAAGAGGTCCAAAGAGGCACTCTGCTTGACATGTATGGGCAATCTATTCCAGAGTCTGGGGAGTCTCTGGGTCAGGAACCTATCCCTCCAGCATGTTTTGTTTATTGTGATGACAAGGTTTAGATAAGTGTAGCATGTCCAACAGCTCTGGGTTTGACATGGCCTTGTATGTTAAGCAGAGATTGCCTCTGAGTAAACGATATGCGACAGAGTATAGCTGGAGTTTTTTAAGGCGGTCAGCGTAGGGCATCTGCTTTAGGCCTGTGATTCTTTTAGTGAGGTATTTCTGAGGCCTTTCCAGTTGTTGCAGATGTCTTGAGAGGTACATACCAAATGGGGCATTGTATTCTATAATGGGTCTAATGAGGGATGAGTACAGTGGGACAATGACCTCCTTTTTTCTGGATGAAAAGCCCTTCGTGATGAGGTGTGCCACATAGAAGGATTTCCTGACTGTTATGGCGATGTGGTTATCGACGGTGAGACCACTGTCTACCTGTGTCCCTAAGTCTCTTATCACACTTTCTGTGTTTAGTGTACTGCCACCTATATGGTAATTCATGGATACATGTTTTTCCCCAAAGGGGATAACAATACATTTCTTGGCATTGAGCTTGAGCCCATGGCTCTGGCACCAAGCATTTGTTTCTGTAAGGCCCTTTTGTAGAGTATCCACATCATTTGGGGATTCAATAATGGCTCCCAGTTTGCAGTCATCTGCAAACTTTGTTAGCCACAGTCCCTTAGTGTTGACCTGTACTTCAGAGAAGTAGATGCCAAACAAGAGCGGCCCGAGGAATGAACCCTGAGGTACTCCACTTGTCACTTGTCTGGAGCTGGATTTGGAGTCGGCTACTTTTACAGTGTGGGTTCTTTCAGTAAGCCATTTAGCAACCCATTGGGTGACATAGGGATTAATACCCAACTTAGTAAGTTTATCTATGATTCCAGAGTGGGGGATTGTGTCAAAGGCCTTGGCAAGGTCTAGATAGGCTGTGTGGACCACCTTACCCTTGTCCATGGCTCTGGAGACTGATTCAAAGAAGTCAATCAGGTTCAGGAGACAAGATCGGGCCTTCACAAACCCAAACTGGGTGGGGTCCAGTGTTTGAAGGTTGCCAGTGTCTTTGTTGATAAGTTCCATGATAATTCTTTTTCTTTGTCGAAGTGCGTTCTATCATTATTTTCTAAATCCTTCAATGCATTGTTATATGTTATTTTATATTTTTATTTCTCTAATATTCTCACATCATATTGCCACTGTAAACAAAATATTTTTATATCTCTCCTTAAATATCATGTACCATTCAGACCAATTTTATAAAATGTTCTCATAGTAATATGATATTCCATAACTGTATTACTAATCTTTTTCCTTTTTCATTCCATGCTTTCTCATTTATCCTTTTCATTCCCTTGCCTGTTTTTATATATTTCCTTGTTTTCACCATATTGCAATATGATTATACATTACTGTGTCAACTACATCCCCTTCTCCTATAACAAAATCTTTTGATACTATAAAATAATCAATTTCACTACTATACCTACCCCTTTTGTAAGTCCATTAATTTTTGTCCCAAAGTCTTAACTTACCACAACTTATAACTTCTAATATTTTTATCATTTCTTTTCCTTTCTTTTTATGCATGCCTCTTAAATCAAAATGAAAGTCTCCTGGTATTATAATATTCATATATATCACTACATAATCTAAAATCTGATTAAATAAGCTTCCCCCTTTTTTAAAAAAAAAAAAAAAGAGTATATTATGTTATAATTTTACACACTTGTTCTTTCCATTTTAAATCTAAAATGGTTAATCTTCCCATTTTTGCAAAAGTTGCATCCAATATCTTTACTGGATTTCTACAGAATAGGGCTATTCCAGAACATCTCTCATTTCCCAAATTCCAGATGATCTTCCCTCCTCATAGTGCCTCAGTTTGTAACCTTTCATCATTTGTTAAAAATCTTGCCTCTTCTAATATAATTAAATCTACATAACATGTATTACACCACTCCAAAATCCCTATTCTTCTTACTAAAGTCTAAATACTATTCACTTTTACAGACAGCATTCTAAAATGTTAATTTCCCTTTTCAGTAGATTCATAGCTTCATTAAATGCATAGCTAATTACTAGGCTAGTTTTCTTAATATGCCATTTTAAGCCTAGCAACTTCCCTCTGCCCCCAAAGGTGAGACTCAAGCACTGTACCTTCTGTCTGTGAGTCAAACACCTTAACCATTACACCCATACCCAAGCATTAGCTATATATATTCTTTTTCATCAATTTATTTTCTTTTTTCTTTTGTACTTATCCCTTTAAATGTTCCTTTGCTTTTACCCTTTCAAGAGTAGAATTATATTTTTTAAATTTTACTACCTCCCGATGTACGTCTTCTTCATTATTTATTTCAGAACTTTCTTCTATGTACTCGACCTTTCCCATCTAATTATTCTTCTATTTCTACTATTTCTAAAATTTCTCCTTTGTTCATTCTCTTCTCTTTCTTTTTCATTACTCTTACTGAAATCCATCCATAAACATCCAATTTTTTGTATTTATGACATCTCAATTCAAATTGTTTGTATCATGTCGCATTTCCCACAAATGTAACATTTTTGTCACAGTTACTTATCAAATGTCTTTTTCCACAAAAATGGGTTGCCTCCAGTGTTTTACAATACCCCTGTTCCACTCCACATTTATCATGCTGGTACACATATAATTTTTTAATACAATATTGCAATCTAAGCCACCACTCCTTAAACCCCTTTTGTCATAAACATTTGCAATGTCTGGTACTTCTTTACATAAAGTTTTCAAATGTCCTTTCAAAGTCTTGCTTTCTACCTCTGTTTGAAATTGTACATGATTTTTTTTATTTCGCTGTAAAATGGTTTTATAACAAAGATTTATGGGCTACAGTCTTTCTTTTTTCATATTCTCCATAAAAACGTTCCATTGAAAAAACAGTCACAAATATCACAAAACGTCTCTTTATTAATAAGAATAAAGGCTTATCTCTTGTGCTTGTATATCCAAAGGAGCTATTATTGTCCCACACTTCATACCTGTCCATTTCTTTGTCTTTTTTACTATGAATCCTTACCATGTACGTCTGTTTCTCATTTTCTTCTGCCTTCCTTTCTGCTACTCTACTTTTGCTTTCTTTTACTTTCTCTGCATACGTTTTCTTTCCATTTCACAACTACTCTTCAAGACTGTCTCTGCATCCTCATTTTGTATTTTCTCCATAATGCCCCCCCCCCCCCCCATAAAAATGTCCTTCATTTTCTGCACAACCATTTCTTTAAGTATATCATCACACAACCTTCCCAACTGGGGGGTTGTAATTATACATCCATCATTTCTTGACTCACCGCCATCAGATTTCTTTGAAACATTTCCTCAAAATCCTGTAGACATTCTCCAGTCTTGCTTTCTCTTCCATTTCTTTCACCACTCTATCATCTCCCTCTCTCTCCATTTGCCTCCCTGTTTCTCTAGGCTGCCTATGCACCTGGAAAGGAAACAAGAAATGCTCATCCAAAATGGGTCCCACTAGCAACAGTGACAAGTATGGGAAACTCCCTGATGCCTTGACCAAATTTCCCCAATAGTATAAATACCAGAGTTGGTCTCCCATGAAAAAAGGCCAGTAGCCCAATGGGACTAACCATGAGGTAAACAAACATAGAAAACAAATGCTATTTTTATCCCCAAGAAAATGTACACAATAGTTGCTCTTTTGAAAAGGTATACACATGCATTTATGGCCCTTCAGAAAATGCACGTGGGTAAATCAGACCACAGTAAGTTGAAAGTTAGTGGCTATAGGGTCAGGGCTGACTCATGTTATAAAGGTGCAAGGAGAGAAGGGCATGATTGTGCTGTTTTCCATATTCTTTACCATGCATATTAAGAATAATCATGGAAGGCACCCAGAGATAAAGGGTTGGTTTAGGGGTCAGTACCTGACAATTGTTTCATTATACCTCCTGGATACAGCAGACAAGTTATAATAAAGTGACAGTTTGAATAAGCTGAAGGGATTTCAGCAAGATGCAACTTTGCTTATAAGGGACTAGAATATGATACTCTCTTCAGCAAACGTGGACAGTAGACAAAGAAGAGTAGCTTTATCATCTACTGAAAAGTTATTTGGCTCTTACTGTAAGGTCTTCAGTGTGAAAGATGTGGTACTGCATATGAGGAAGGAAGTGGATGCTTTAGTCAATGCTCACCAGGTATGCTGCCTGTTCTATACTGGAAAGAATATACACACCTCAGGAGAATGCTTAAAAAACATGGACCCAACACCTTGACCCAATACTGTGGACAGATCATGCCCTGACAGTACTGGAATTATACAATGAAAAGAATGCTCTGAGACATCGGTGGCTCCTATTTACATGCTGTCAAAAGAAGCCTTCAAAACTTGATGCTTAGAAAATGAGAAGGTCCAAGCTAAGGGACTAAGTGGGTTGCAATGGATGGACTGGGATAAGCTGAAGTCCGAGATCCCCAAGTTGGAAGGTGGTCAGAAAAAGGAATTGCTTTTCCCAAAAACATATGAAAGAACTGAAGACAGTTCACCTGAGGAGTCAGCTAAAAAAATTTCCCACAGTTGGATGGGATTCCTTCAGATGTGTGCATGGTGTTACATGATAATTTGGTTCTAATCTCACTATAATTAATGAACAGGATTATTTATAAAGGATAGGTTACTTGCTTATGCAGGGGGCTTTTATGGCCACAATAATAAGAGAGGAACTACCCTGAACTACCATTCTCTTGGGTCTGAAGCATAAGTTATTTATGGTCGCTTTAGCAAAAACAGTGAAAACAGTTGTAAGCAAGTTGATATACTGGTATCAAAGTGAGTTTTTTTAGGAGCAGGGCCAGCAGATATATGATAATATTAACTCTAACAGTGACCAAAGATGCATGCTGTTTTGAGAAAGCACTTAATTTACTTAGTTTGGACACTAAATTATGAGTTTGTCAAAGTGGAGTGGCCTTACATTTTTGACATCCTAAGGAAGAGGTCCTTTCCAGATGGATTTAGAGAGGTACACAGCTTCATTGGCACAAGTAAATATTTCTTCAATATTCTCCATTTAGTTTCAACTTAGCAGGGGGGGGTCATCACCCTTCTGTGTGCATTGGTTGTCTTGGACCACTGGCCCTTTTGATTACACTATCTGCTATCCAGGGTAAATCTCGGGTAAATCCTGGAGACCATGATGGATTAAGTGGTCATTGTATGCTGACATCCTGTTATTACTGTCTCAACAGATAAAAACTTAGAGTTACTCTGTAGTGCATTAGGTAAGTACAGTGAGTTCTCCAGTTAAGTGAATAATTTGAAAAAAGAGGCAGTAGCGATAAACTATTCCCTACCCAAGGACCTTACAGGCTTATGCTTTCTTAAAGGGGTCCAATAAGTTACAGTATTTGGAAGCAGATGTTTGCCAGGTGTTTTATTCAGGTTTTACTTACAGAAGCAAGTGAGATGAGGAAATGGACGCAAGGAAAACAAAGAATACCAAAGCTGATTAAATGCATAATGGAGTCCAGAGCACTGAACACAGTGAAAGGTTCAGAGGGTAAGAATTCAAGGTACTCTTGGTAATGAAGGACTTTTTGAGTGGTGAGCAGAAGGAATGTTTATTAAAACGTTTGGATATTTATTGTTCAAATGAGGAATGGGATCAATTGTGTTTAGTGCTCAAATATACCATGAAATGTCCTATTCCGGCTATAAGCACAAAACTGTCCCCCCACAGGTACTGTAATAATCCATTCAGACTTTAGAATATATTTTCACCTGCCAGTGGTCAATTGTTGTAGATGCCAGACTGCTGGCAGGGCAGAATGAATATATATCTGTTGGCATGCCCATTGTTAGTAAATTTGAAGACAAAGATTATTCACTTATTGCATTCAGTCTCTGGAAGGGAAACGCCACTGAATTTCCAAAGTGTATATTTTAGGTGTGATGGTAGATCCAAGGATGCCCAATTATAATCAGTACATGATATATCAGAGTTTGAGGTTATGTACAAAACTAGTAACCAGAAACTGGAAATCTGAAAAGTCCATAAGATAGAGAAACTAAAATGTGTAGGAAGTGAATTATCAAATGAGGATGAGGTTACGATTAGAAGTATGAGACGGCAGATTTTTTTTTTTTTTTTAAAACAAGTGGATGCCATGATTTCAGTATTCAGACAGGTCAGAGGGTGATAAATAAGTAGTAGTGGTACAAACCTCCCTCCTAACTCTGGCTTGTTTTCATAAAAGCCTCACACTCCCCAGATTACCGCCACACTTTGTCATGAGGTGAAAACAGAAGTGTGATGTGGGCAGGGGGTGGGCACAAAAGTATGGGAGGAGGAATTAAACAACACCTACCTGGCTGTGAACAATAAGTTACAGCAATGAAAATTATATGCTTACCTACTGTCTATAGGTGGGAAGATTGGGTTTGACATTACATACATATAGGTGTCAAGGGTCCCTTAAGACAACAGGTCACAGCACAATATGTGCATATTTTGGAAATTTTAGAAGTTATGTAAATGTGACTTAACATACTTTTGGCAATCTGTGAATCTGTGCATAACTGGTTCCTTACTGTTAATTGATAATGCTTACATGGGGGTAAATGCTGTTGAGTACTCTTCATGATTTTAATAAAGTTTAACAAAATGCTAAAAACATTTTATGTACGCACATATTTAAAAGAAAAGTTTCATTTATTTGAATAAACATGTTTTTTGACGTTTCCTTTTGTCAACATTCACAATGTGGATCAAAGCGATCATGTCTGTAAAAAATTCTTAAAACATAAAGAAGCTTATTGCTTATAAAATTTACAAAATAAGTGTTCTTGCAGTTAATGATTGATTTTATTATTTCATGGCACTGAATAGAACTGCTAACTTTGTAACAATGTTTTTGAAATTAAAAAGTACAGTCAGTTGAATTATGGGTTGGGAGTGTATGGGAAGGTTCGGTGGAACTAAGCACAAAAAATACAAATCTAGTGTACAGTAACAAAAACTAAAGTGTAGTTTACTATCATGGGCAACCAAAAAGGTGTTATTTATATAATGAAGTGTAAAGTACTAAGTGCATTATATAAGCAAATGGATAAAGTGCAGAAGGGCAATACATTTATTTATTTTATTTATTTTACATTTGTTTACCGGGAAAGTCCAAATGGACACAGGTCCTTTTTCAGCAGAGGCCCGGTGAGAAAAGCTCCAACAGAAACAAAAATATACAAAAGAGAAACAAATACAACCAAGTGAGAAGCAAATACATACAATATATTGATTTAAGACACAAGCAGAGCAACAGTAATTTACATAAAATGGTTGTTTACATTTAGTGGGTATATCCACATGATTATGTGCAGTTAAAGTGAAACTACCATTAGTACATCATGCTAGCAGAGTAAGAATAATGATACTAGAGTGAAAAGGAGGAACAGGTAAATCCAGGGAAGTTGCAGGTGCACACCAGGTGTTAGCAAGGTGCGTTTTTAGAAGTTTTTTTAAATTGAAGTGTCGAAATGTGCAAAAAAACAAACACAATGAAAAACAAGCATAAGAAAAAGAGGAAAATATTTTCCAACCCAGTCTTCTGGTTTGTGATTCTCAGATGCTGCCTACTGCAACATCATCCCTCCCCCTCTTCATGAAATCTATGGTGATATCCAAAGCACAATGTCGACAAATGGGCCCTCCTTAATGAGGAAACCCAGACACTCAATAGAGGTTTGGATCACAACTACCACCACACCAGAAAAGAAGGAAAAAAGCAGACGACATATTTGTTGGTTTGGTTGAGATCCTTTTGTGAGCAAGCCTTACTACTGCTCCGTGCTTCCTCAGACCTTACCTGTGATGGAAGTGAATAATCCTGTGAGAGGCATTCCACACACACACATGGAGTGATGTCATCTCAGCCCAATCCACCTACGAGGTGAGCATTTTACCATCACTCCTCATCTCCACTGGGAACTCGTGCCTTTCCTCAGCCAAGAGAACACAGTTTTCTCCCTTCTCCGAGACAGACGTATGCAGGAAAAGCCTCTTTATTCCTTTATCCCCAATCTGGTCATCTAGCAACTGGACTGTTTGTCAGGTCATGGTCTTGTGGGTCATACATCAGGACTGCATCTCTCGACACCATGAAGCCAACACAAAACATGAACAATGCGACGAAAAAGACTGATTTAGAAGACAGAATCCATGAAACATAAAGTAGTACAAAAGAAAAGAAAAAAAAAGTGACATGAATTTTTAAACCACAAACAGCATATGAAGTACAGCAGCCAAAAAAGGATGATCCTCATGAAGTTACAGAACAAGATAAATACAAAGGGTGTAACACCAGATATTTTAATAGAACGATGCACACGACGCTTTTGAGGCAAGCTCTTTATCAAAGAATTAGAATAACCACATTTTATGGCTAGGTTCATGGGCAGTACATAAAAGAAAAATATTAAGATGTTGATCTTTAATGTAAATATTAAAAAGGAAATAAAGCATACAGTGTGACATGCATAAGAAAGGAAAATATTGTGTGTATGTAAGGTAGGAGGCTCATAAATTCAAGGAACAAGAATACTGTTGAAGAAAGATGGGAGGTTTGATAATGTGGCGGCTGTATTAAGTAAAGGAAACTATTACAGAAAACAATAGTGGTAGCCAGAAGAGCTATTCACTAATTATTCATGTTTTGTTGACAAGCATATTACACCAAGGTCTGTACCCCATTTTTTATGGTACAGCTATGATTTATGATATATGGATAGAGGGGAAGCATATGAAATTTTGTTTGATAATACTCCTCTGTAGACCAGTGACAGCATAAATATGTTTCAGGAGATAGAGCCCTACTTACTGATAAATGTTAGTATTGATGGCTCACAGTCCTTGGTTGCGAAGTCTACATGTCCTCCCTCTGTCTATATGGTTTTCCATGGAGGCCTACATTTTCTTCCCACATTCCAAAGACGTGTTGTAAAGTGAGTGGCAATTCCTAAAACTCCTTGTTATTGCTCATGCCATATCTATCGTCCTGTGATGAGCAGTAACCCCATCTCAATAAGATTTTCAGCTTTCCTCCTGCTGACCACATAGGAAAGTAATGCTCAAAACAGCTCTTAACAGGAATAAGCATATTTCATTGCCACGTTATTTAAAAGGAAAAAGGAAAAAAAAAAAAAAAAAAGAAGACAATAGGCATACGAAAACTGGTTGGTCCCATGCATGAATATTCAGAAGTTATACATACAGAAAGGACAGACATAACATGAGAAACATATTTCAACATTTATAGTGAACAGTTACAAGAAATAAAGACAGAGCAAATACCAGGCTTTTCTGATCATAAAGCCATGTTGGAAAAGGCGGATGCAGAGGTTACAAATGTTACTAAAGCTACGGGTATAAACAGATAATGAAATTGTTAAGGTAATGGAGTCATTTTGGCAAGGTGACAAAAGAATGTGCTGTGGCAATGGGACACACTGGTGGATGGAACTAAAAATGATGAAATTTGGATGGAGTACCAATCCACCAGATGAACACTGTAGCTACATCTGGCTTGTCTCATCACTGTTTCACAAGTGATTACAGCAATTTTCTACTAGCAGGCAAAGCACCAGGACTGGACTGCTTTTCAGCCGATTTCTATAAAAGTGTTATACAGGAAGTTTCCAAGCCCTTTTAAACTTCTTTATGGACTCCATCAGCAGGTTGTCTTTCCCCAAGGAAGTGGTCTGAGCTAAAGTACTTATGTCCCCAAAGCCAGAGAGATATCCCCTGGACCTGGGCAAATAATGTATTGCATTGTTACTGATTTAAAGACTGTTTCCAGAACTCTAGTCAACAGACATAAAATATCCTCCCTCAAGATGATGGTGATAACCATCTGGGATTTACTAAGGATAATGTGGATAGCCCTGATTTTTGGCTTAACTTGTAGGCAGACTGTGCCTTCCCAGGGTAAGACTGGGGCAGAGAGTTACTTACTGACTTTAATAAAGCAGTTGGCTCTATCGGGTGGGATTTTTTATGGAGCCCCAAGTAACTTTATTGAGTGGTGTAAACTATAGTATAACAAATCCTGCTGCCTAGGTATTAATGAACCAAGTGTTATCCCCCAAATCTTTCTTAAAATGTTGAACCTAGCAGGGTGCCCATTATCCCCCCTGATGTTTGTGCTGGCAGCTCATGACTTAGACCTATGCTTGCATTTCTACTTCCCTGACAGTACAGGTTTAGAAGGGCTCTCCCAGTTACCACATGGTTTGCAGACAATTGTGCTATCTAGCTTGCAAACTCTAAATTGCATGTCTGGGATATACTTTCCTTCTTCCAGGAGATAGCCTCAGTTATGGGATTACACAGACTTGAAGAAATCAGCATCTTCCGTCTGAGCGAAGAGGCTTTTACATCTTTATTGCATGATAATAATATTGTCCTTACGATCCTCATAGAACATACTCATTTGGTTATCAAGATGACATGCAAGACTGAAAAAATGGTCACTCTAAACACTAATAAGGTTATGTGTGTAATCAGAAATGAATTAACTCAGGAGGACTTACACTTCCTGTTATTTTTTAACATGACAAAGGTAAATTAAAATATGTATTACTAAAAGTATTATTTATTCTGCATCATCTTTCCAATGTTATAGACTTCAACTTTGTGGGTAAATGCAGCTCCATCATTGGTGATTAGCTGTGATCGGGCAAACACCCTAGAGAGTCCGTCATAAACATCCAGTTATTCCAAAATGTTATGGTGGTTTTGGCACTTCAACCTATGCACTTATGTGATTTCTATTCTGGGATGATACTATGCTCGAACCCAATTCAAGCCACGCTCCATCTGGATGTTAATGGAATTGCTTCACTACACTCAGATGGTAGGCCATAAGCAGCAGCAACAAACACACAAGGCATGAGCTCCCATGGGCTAGAACACTAACTTGAGTCTCATGCATAGTTAAAGGCTCAATCCTGACCAGGTATTTCTTCATAGGTTCACAGGTAGGCACTAGGTTATTGGCCCAAGGGCCTAAGTAAGCCTAGCCAACAAGGTTCCCAGGCTTATGCCACCCAAGAAAGTTATTTTCCTGTGCCCCTGTCGAGCAGAGACACAGAAGTGATCCCCGGGGTCTATTTCCTACTTCCCATCCACTCATCAAGATTTTTCTTGAAGAGTGCTAACGAGGAACTTTGCTTGACATAGATGGGTAGCTTGTTCCAGAGTATGGTAACTCTTCGGGACAGGAATCTATCCCTCCAGCATGTCCTGTTTATTGTGGAGGCAAGGTTTAGGTCCCTAGAGCGTGTAGCTCGGAGGGAGTGGGATTTCTTTAGGTGTAGCATGTCCAACAGCTCTGGGTTTGACATAGCTTTATATGTCAGGCAGAGATCACCTCAGAGTAGGCAGTATGCTACAGAGTAAAGCTGGAGTTTTTTGAGACAGTCAGTGTAGGGCATCTGTTTGAGGCCAGTAATCCTCTTTGTGAGGTACTTTTGTGGCCTTTCCAGCTGCTGCAGATGTCTTGTGAGGTACACTCAAAAAGGGGCGTTGTACTCTATAATGGGTCTAATGAGTGCTGAGTAGAGGGGAACAATGACCTCTTTTTTCCTGGATGAGAACTCTTTTGTGATGAGGTGTGCCACGTAGAAGGATTTCCTGACTACTGTGACGATGTGATTATCAAAGGAGAGACTACTGTCCACCTGGGTCCCAAGGTCTCTTATCACACATTCGGCATTAAGTAGACTGCCGCCTATGTGGTAGTTCATGAGTACAGAGTTTTTTACAAAGGGGATGACAATGCACTTTTTGGCATTGAGCTTGAGGCCATGGCTCTGCCACCAGGCATCTGTCTCAGTGAGGCCCTTCTGTAGGATGTCCACTTCATTTGGAGACGCAACTATGGCTCCTAGTTTGCAGACATCTGTAAACTTCATTAGCCAAAGGTCTTCTGTGTTAGCCTGTACTTCAGAGAAGTAGATACCAAACAGGAGAGGTCCCAGGACTCACCAATTTGGAATAGGTTAATTAATCAATTGATCAACATAATTTGTGGTGACCACATATGATTAATGCAGGTATAATATTTGTTAGTGACCTCTGTGGGCTGGAGTCCAAATTATTCCTATCGTTTGTTGACCTGAAAGAATGCATTTCTTTAGCTCACATTAACTGGTGGCAATACCTGCAGGTTCAGGTTGCAGTTAGTCCCTGGCCATCATTCTCACTTTGTGAAGGGACCCACCAGGCAGTTAATTTTCAATAAAGGACAGTTTTATCCTACTACAGCAATTAATATGATGAGGTTTTGGTATGAGGTGTTCGGTCCTCATACTCGCATACTTAGAAATTGGGTGACATAAGAGTGAAGATGACCATATATCACAGGTGGATTTTTATGAGGCAGTTGGAGAGTGATTTTTAAGCACCTTGATTCTAGAGTCCCACCGTTGACAAACGATTTCTGCTAACCATTTTTGGCAGATTTCCCTGGCACAACTGGTAAATCCAGGGGGTTTAAATACCAACTGTTGGTGTTGCTCAGCACTGGATGCTATTTCCACCTTATTTGGAACTATCCACCTCAACAACTCTTGTGCTTCATCTTTGTGTTGAATATTAAGCAAATTCTTAACGATAACCTTCCAGTAGCAGAAGAGACAAGTTATTGGTTGTTGGAATAGGAGCAAGTAGTAAGCATATGTATTGTACTGAATTTTTTTTTGTTTTTGTTTTTTTTTTTTTTTTGGCTGCGTAACGTCTCACTCAGTATCATGGCACTCATTTTTCAGCAGTGGAAACTGATTCCAACTGACCGGAAATCATCATTGCAGATTTTCATTCAAATGTAAGTTACAGATTAACACACACCAGGATGTAACGTGGTGAAATAAATCCTTTTCTTAGCTGTTATTTTTGGAAGATTCATATATGACATCATTTCCCTGGATACCCAAATGTATATCTTGTGCTCTCTGGTCTTGTAACACCTCGTTTATTGTGCATTGATTTTCTATTTGAAGTTGGAATACATCTGCTATAATTAAAAAAAAAAGAAAAGAAAATATTCAATTAAAAAAAGATTAAGACTGATTACAGATTTTATGAAAGAAACAGTAAAAGAAAATAGTTTAATAATTTAAAGGAAGAATTTGCACATGAATATAAAAAGTAATAATGTAGAAATATAAAGTAAGGAAAAGTACCAGGAAAAAAATAAGGAAAGCTTGAATGAATAAATGCTTACAATACACACATATGTAGTAGTGTCACATTTATTATGACAACTAGAAAAGAAGGGTGGATGTGAAATTAAAAGAGCTGCAGTAAGACAATTCAGCTTGGTATGAGAAAATTAAACGTTATTCAAACTAAACTATATAGGGAAATGGAGCAAGATGCTAGAATGAGAAAAAAGAACAACAATTTAAGATATAATGAAAGATAATTAGAAGAAAAGAACACTAGAACATGTAAATAAGTATTAAGTGACTGAAGATAGTACACAAAAGGATAGTACTGGGTAAACGTTTTTAGGATATTACTAAAAGGCTTTATGTATTTGTTAAGCATATTAAAAGTGTAAGGCTACTTTTATAATTTCTTAAGGTACACATTCGTAAAAGCAGATAAAGAAAGTCTGGGACATTGAAATTGGAAATTTAATACTTTAATAAACACAGATTTCAAAAATAAAAATCATGTAAATGGGACTGAAAACAAACTAGAATATTTGAGAAGTCCAAGGAATAGGCAATAGAAAAGATATAAGATTGCTAAGACAGTATATTATTATATATTAACAGAAGGGACTTGGTTATCTCCAAGGTGTTTGGTAATGAAAACTATTAAAACTATAGGAAATTCTGAAAAGTTGTAGCTTTGAGGATGGAGTATTTAACCCAATAATGTCTGTGTGCGAGCACTAAAATTTCCGCAGGAAAGGTTTCAAAATCCTTGGCAGTTTTCAAACCCTTCTCTACCTGAAGAATGCATGGCACAGCATCTTTGACCTCTAGCTGTGTACTTTGAGGACTGAAGCAACATTTTCCCCTTCACTTAACTTAATTTTCTTAATCGTAACCTGCATTCTGTGAAGACTGCGATCATGGGCTAGATTCCGAATAAATGCTCTCACTCTAAGTGACCACTTACACTGAGTATGTTAAGAGCAGGTCATGTAAGCCTTACACTGTACTAAGTCACTTACACTGACAGCAAGTATTTCAGAATCCAGGCAGACTTGCACTGATTAATCTGGCCCAATATCATCTCCTTCGGCAAATTTGAGTTTTCATACTTTTGACACATACTGTTATAACAACAAAACCAAACTCAAAATATGAATGACCACAATTTTACATAAACTTCATCTTAAAGTTCTGTTAACATACAAGTAAATTGTCTAAATGAAAATAAAAAAAAACATCTAATAGCTTTAACAGAAAGACATACATCCTAACGAGCAGAAAACCTCAAACTACAAGCAAGAATAGGAAAAACTTTACTTTCTACACACAGTTCCGAAAGGTCTTCAGCAAGCAAACTAAGGAGGTAATCACAAAAGAGGTTCCTATATTAATAGTCCAGGGTCACTCCACAAATTAGGACAATAACTGCTACCTACTTTCTCCAAAAGCATTAAACAATCTCACCTTACAAATTCAGTGGGGTAGTGCATAATAACATTGGTGTAGATTAGTGTCTACAGATCTAAAGATCAAGGTAAGCTTTAAATATAGACAAAGTAGTACTTAGCTTGATCTGTGGTGGTAACTTGTTCACAGGCTGTGAATACATCATGTTAGCAATCTATCGCTCCCGTGAGTCTTCTGTACTTGGTGGTTTAGATCTAGGTCTCAAGTACAGTGTTTGTATAGCCAATGGTTTTGTAGAGAAATTAAAGGTCAAACAGGAGTAGAACTTTCATGGTTCAAAAAGTGAGGCACAGGTCACTTCAGAACAGCCTGTAATCTAATGAGTGTAAGGACAATTGTCATAATTTGTCAGTACAACTGAAGGATTTAGGATCTTTAATTTTCTTGGTTAGGCATCTTTGTGGCCTTCACAGATAAGCAATATGCTGGGATTTGTATGTACCACATGCGTCAATGTATTCAGTGATGTATAAATTTAGTGCAATTAAGTCACTGGAATTACTCTACATTATTTCTGTGCACAAGATCAGACAAATCACTTGTAAATCTCTTTGCCATTATATTTTCTTTCTCAGAAGTCATCTGTTCAGTGATTTATTAGCATTTTCTGTTTGAAGACAGTGCTGTCTGACAGTCTTAGCATTTATACACTTTCAGGTTATTCTCTGTCTCTTTCAAGTTTATACAGTACTGTGAGTGGTTCCTTTACTCTCTCTTGCTCTTGGTTAGCCCTTTATTGTGCAATATATTCCCTGTAAGAAGTAGCAATGCATTTTCTAAAAGTTCTTGTTTTCTAACAAAATTCAAGGTCTGCCCATCAACATCATATATTCCAGTTCACGTAGAACCAAAGTTAGACTTATTAATTCCAACCAAGGCTTCATTTTATATTTGTGCAACAAAGGACTGCAAAATATCATTTGCTCCTGTATATCAGACATTTTAGTGCAAAGTGCTCCACTGCACCATACATAAGTATCTAGTACAGAAAAGAGTAAAATCCCAAGAAGGAAAGACATCCCTGATAAGTATCAGCAAGAAACTACGATGCCTCATTAAATCATCCAAAGCTAGTTTCGAAAGAAAAATTGCCAATGACTCCAAAGATAACCACAAAGCGTTCTTTGGCTATGTCAAGAACCTATGTGGCAACTCTCAGATCTGCTCTGAGTTAGTGCAGAATGGCACAAAATACACTGAACTGACTGATATTGCCAACATTGTGGCAGACAGGATTAGGGCAAACTTCACCCCCTCTCATGCCCTAAAGAGCCCATAGCCATACCAGAAAAATGTAGGGCTCCGTCAATCACCAACACACAGGTTAAAACAGCCCTATCCAAAGCCAAAAACACAGCTTCAATGGGACCAGACGGTGTCCCAGGCTGTATCTTACACGAGCTCCAAAATGAAGTAACCCCCTCACCTAAACACACTGTTCAAACTCAGCCTCTCTACAGGCTACGTACCCACAGAGTGGCGCACAGCAACAGTTATCCCACTCCACAAAGGTGGAGCTACAATGGACCCCGGGAACTATCACCCTTATAAGCCTGACTAGCCTGGTCTGCAAGACTATGGAGCGCATCATCATGGAACTCATTAATTGACATTGGGAACCTCCAAACCTTGGACCCTACCCAGTTTGGCTTTGTTAAGGGCAGATCATGCCTCCTAAACCTGGTGGACCTCTTTGAGACAGTTACCAAGGCATTAGACGAGGGAAAGGAGGTCCACACAGCTTACCTAGACCTTGCAAAGGCTTTTGACACCATTCCCCAGTCTAGTATTATAGACAAGTTCACCAGCTTGAACATAAACCCCTACGTCACAAGATGGGTTGCCGACTGGCAACTCTAAACCAGTTACAAGTGGTGTCCCCCAGGGCTCAGTCCTAGGACCCCTGCATATACTTCTCAGAGGTACAGGCAAGCATAGAAGGACTATGGCTGACCAGGTTCGCAGACGACTGCACACTAGGGGCCATAATTGATTCTCTGGCTGATACAGACACCCTCCAGAAGGGTCTCACTGAGATGGATACCTGGTGTCAAAATGATGGCCTCAAGCTAAATGCCAAAAAGTGCATAGTCATCCCCTTGGGAAAAAATAAAGTACCCGCAAACTACCACATAGGTGGTAGTCCCCTAAATACAGAAACTGCAATAAGGGATCTGGGGACCCAAGGAGATAGTAATCTCTCCTTTGATAATCATATTGTCAAGGTGGTTGGAAAATCCTTCTATGTGGCCCACCTAATCACAAAAGGGTTTGCATCTAGAACAATTGTGCCTCTCTACTCATCACTCATTAGACTCATCATAGAATACAACGCCCCATTTGGGATGTACCTTACAAGACACCTGCAACAGCTGGAAAGACCACAAACGTACCTCACCAAGAGGATTACTGGCCTCAAACAGATGTCCTATGCAGCCCGACTCAAAAAAACTCCAGCTGTACTCTGTTCCATACTGCTTACTCAGAGGTGATCTCTACCTGACATACAAGGCCATGTCCAACCCAGAATTGATGGACATGATCCACCTAAAAAAAAAAACAAATCCCGGAGAGCCACATGCTCTAGAGATATAAACCTCACCACAATGATAAATAGGACATGCTGGAGGGATAGATTCCTGTCCCAGAGACTCCCCATGCTTTGGAACAGGATTCCAATATATATCAGGCAGAGCTACTCACTAACACTCTTCAAGAGAAACCTTGACAGGTGGATGGGAAACAGAAAATTTACCCCAGGGATCACTGCAGTGGATCTGCTGGACAGTGGCGCAGGGAACTAATGGCTCTGCTGGACAGAGGCACAGGGAACTAATCTAAGGGGGTGGCGAAAGCCAACACATTCTGGCTAGGCTTATAAATGCCCTTGGGCAGATAGCCTAGTACTTGCCTATGAATCTATGAACCTATAATTGGCCTACATTAATTTCTCTTGTTACCTCATACTGTTGTACCTCAGCAGAGGCTTGCTACATTTGCATGACAACAGCATATGTAATGTTTTGCTTATTGCTCCTTTTGCCTCTTATTTTAGTGCAGGCAACTCACAATGAGTTTACCAAGTTTGTACACAATTTTCTTTCTTGCACTATACTGCAGTTAACTCCTGTTTCAACATACTTTCAAAATTAAAGGAAAACTCCTACCTAGAACTAAAAACATTTGTTTTTTCACTCTATCTTTGTTTCCTGGCCTATTTTAACATCTCAAAAATCACTCTCCTTTATTTGTAATTTTAGCCTGTTTTCCACAACATGACTACCAATGGGGCTTGATGTATCAATGTGATCTTGTTCGTCCTCAAGCCTTTCTCTTTCCCACAATGCTTTGTATAACTCATGCCAGAAATAAGGAAGTAACTGAGAATTCCCATGCCATTAACATATAATGGGATTTGTGTGAGTCACTGTTTTCTTCTTTACCTTCTGAAAAAAGGACCTCCTCTTTTCTGTGTCCAGTCACCCATATGTATGTTTGGCTCTGACCTTGTTTTACACTATAATTAGAAGTTATCCACCTACAGCCAGAAAAGTAAAGAAACTGTAGGCCTTTGTTCAGTTTTTTTTTTTTTTTTTGTAGCTCAAGAGGAACTGACACCCCCCCCCCCCACACACACACACACACACACACTACTGCAGTGGTGTTAAAACTGTCACTGCATTGACAGAACCTTGCAAAATCAATTCTTCTTGGACTACAAATGAAAACCCTGAACAGAGGCCTGCGCAATTTAGGTACTTTTCTGCCATAGCTGGATAACTTCTAAGTATAGTGTAAAACAAGGTCTGAGCCAACTATTTTTTCCTAAATTATTAAGGCTACTTCAATGAATTAATATTTTTAAGACAAAATTGTGAGCCATAAAGCTTCAGCCACAATCTCCTTCATAATCCGTGATCATATAATTTAAGAGGATCTTTCTCTCTAATGCACATCAGTAATGTTGATGAGGTTATTATTTATTTAATAAAGAATGAAGCAGGTAACTAACTGCACTTAATCATCAAATAGTTAACGACCAAAATTACTACTGACAATCTACAAATAATCATATACTTACTCCGGGCTCCACTTGACTCCTATCTGCAATGTCAATGTGAACAACATCTACAGATTTCCAAGTATCTTCATCTAATCCATGCACCTACAATGAGAGGGAAAAAAAAACATCAGGACAGTAAAAAGAAACACATTTCTTAGAAGGACATAACATATATAAATGCACACCATACAAACTGACATTCATGAGTACCTTCTTACTCCAGATACCCTCTCACTTGGCATAGTTCTTTCACTCTACAACTCTGGCTCTTGCCTAATGCCTCTGCTGATTAGAGCCATAGTTTTAAATGACAGTGGCCTAGGAAGGTAAACCCATACTCATCTCTATAGTTCTGACATCATGGTGATCTAAACATTTACACCTACAACAGTTATTAGGCCTTCAACTCAAAGTGGTAGATAAGCCATTCAAAAGGAAATGAACAAAAGGTAATAAGTACTTAATAAGAATGGCCCAATCAAAAATCAACTGACACGATGAGTACTTGCACACCCATTACTGTAGCTGACCATAAAATAACCCTTAGCACTAGGTAATAACTATGAAAAAGAATATGCAGTCCATAGAAACCCCCCAACCTCCCAGGAAAGATGGAGCAATGTAAAGAAAACTAATTTTCAGCAATGACCACTGTTTGTACCATGAATGCTCACAGGTAAATGAATCAAAATTCATCTCACTCTTGAAAAAACACTGAAAGAAGCACCATCTTTGGTGAACTGTCACTTAGGTGCATTGACAGATGACTGATGAGGAACTGATAAAATGAAGTAGTTAGAAATCCATGTTGATAGCCTTTGATAGTCCATTGCCAAGTCACCCATGATGGTAACAAGCAAGTTGAAGCAGTTACCATTCAAGGGAATTGGATTGTGAGGCTTTTACATCAGAGCTTGGGACTTACTGAAACCATCTTCTCAGGCAGATGCATCATGATAGCTACAGACAAACTTACAGCGTAACCACACTACAGTTCTCATTCTTTCAACTAGGTGGTATTATTTACATGAATTATATTGCAATATTTTGAAGTTTTGCGGATGATATTTATACACTGTTAATGGGATTGCTGTGTCTAACATATGTACAATGACAGAAAATGTCACCTTTATATACGAACACACACATGCAAACATATTTATACATATTTTATATAAACACACACACACATATATTCACACACAAAAACATACACAGACCTTTCCCACACAACTCTATTATGCTAACTGAACACAGACACATTTTGAGTTTATAATGATTTCTTACTCTGAAAAAATTCGAATACACATACTTTCCATAAACAGCCTTCCAGTCTGCTACGCTATAATGCCTCTGGCCTGAATAATTTTGTGATTAGTATGCAAGACATTATTACAAATACTGTGAAATTTCTTAGCAAACTTGCAGTGAATTGTACCTGAAAACATAGGTGCTCAGTTTTTACAAACTGTGATCACAGATATGAAGACTTCCAAGAAGTTCTATGTAAAATTTGTTACTTCCCATTACTGGGACAGTTTTTATTATGCTGCATACTGACACTAACAAAAAATGTCAATTTTTTTATCATACTCATTTCTTAATTAGATAAATCCAGTAGACACAAGCCTCTTTTTAGGGGAAATCTGGGAACACTGATTAGTGACTCGCTCAAGACTCATGCAGTTAGAAAAATGAGTCAGAGGCTAAGGTAATTAAACTTTGGATTGCCATGTGAATCTCATTACCTCGTAACCTTATTCTTCTGTGAAGAACAGATTTTTTGAATATGCATATATACATGTTTAAGTCTGATGGCATGTGAACAAAACACAGATATGTTCTGCATATATAATGCATCACATAAGCTTAACTGAAGCTAGTCTCTTCCTTATTTCTAGACTTGCCTAAAGCCTTTGACACAGTTTGTCACCTTTGACACAGTTTGTCACAGTAAACTTCAACTTCAAATGTCCTCACTAGGCATCTCTCAGCCCCCTCTTCAGTAGTTCAAAAGCTACCTGTCCAATAGGTATCAGTCAGTAAAATGGCACTCCATGCTCTCTTCTCACCTTCCAGTTACCACCTGTGTACCACAAGGCTTTATCCTTGGTCCCCTCCTCTACCATTGTCACCAACACAATCTATACATCCACAGAACAGGCCACCTTAATACAATACACAGACTGATTTAATATCAAAATGTAGAATGGCACTCATGCGAAACTGGGATGGCCGAATGCATCTTTTCCAGTTTTCGTAATGCTGTTCTGAAAATGTTCGAATGCACATTAGTGAATGGTAGTGTACATACACTTGCCACTACTTATCTCCTCCCCAAACTTCTTCATGGTGCTCCCAACCTCACTAACCTCCAGGCTTCTCAAAAATTAAAACTTGAACAATGCTAAAACACTTCTTCTTCTTTCGGCTTTTCCCGGTTAGGGGTCACCACAGTGGATCACCTGTCCGCTCATGATTGGCAGTGGAGTTTTACACTGTCGAGTTGTCAGCCCAGCACCCAACTTTCCACAGAAGGGGCACACGCACACAAACCTAGGGCCAATTTTAGAGTGTCCAATCCACCTACAGCATATCTTTGGGATGTGGGAGGAAACCCACGTGATCACAGGGAGGACATGCAGACTCCACACTGAAGGCACTCCAGCCATGGATCGAACCAGAGAACCTCTTGTTGTGAGGTGACAACATGAACAAACTTGGTAAATTTGCAGCAATTTGCTATTTTTTCAGTTATTTGTTGTAGGTAGGTATGTTTATTTTCTTTTTTCATCTGCTTAGTTGTGAACAGCTAACATTGGGTCTTTAATGTGCATTGCAGGTAATCCCATTTTGTACAGAAATGTCTCTCGTGTTCCCTCACATGGGTAGGTGCAGGAGGGTTGCACCCCTGCAAAAAATATTGTATAGCATTTTTTGCTGACATAAATTTTTTCCCAGGTATTTGTGGTTGGCTCATTGTTTATTGCTTTTGCTGTTTAAATCACTGATTTAGACAGTTGCTTTAACTGGCAGTCAAGCAATGCTGATGCAAGCACTGTTGGTGATTCCCTGCAAGTTATTTTTCCTACACAACCTTCCATTCCTTGATCTGCTTTCTAAACCTGGTGATTTTAAGCTGCCCTCCCTTACTGTGAAATGAACTTAATAAGCTCCTCCCTTTCTACACTACTGTTGATATCTTAAATTATTTATATGGCTTTCCTTGTTGTTATTTTGAAAAAAGTACATTCTGCCTTTCATTGTCTGTTATACTGATTCACTTGCTCTGAATTCATTATCTAGCTAACTGTTGGATAAAGTAGTGCATTTTTACACTCTAACAAGCACTTTTCTGTGTTTTTATATCAAGAGGTCGGAGGATTTTCCATCTAGTGGCACTGGGTTGTAGCCTGATCTGTTTAGGCTAGGGAAACACAAATTTCTGCATGTAGTTTTATTGGCCGGAGGGCTTATTAATCAGTTTATCTTGTATTTATTGCCTTTTAAATTCTGTACAACTGAGAGGCTCTTAACTGACGTCTACAAAGCAAAGTACTTTTATTGAATAACCATACCTTTATAAGCTCTTTAAAGTGCACTGATGTATCCATATCTTTATGTTTGTTTGTGGTAGCATTTTACTCAAGACACTTCTTTGTGCTTTTACATTAGGAGGACTGGGAGTATTCATCTAGTTGTAATAGGCGTTTACTTGGTCTATCGGAGATGGGAAGCACACAATATGGCTTTAAATGTAGATGTTGCACTGGCCAGAGGGCCAGTCAGTTTTCTGCATTTCTAGTGCTGGCATAAATTTGTCACATTTGCATGGAGCTGCTCACTGTGCCAGTGCCCTGTGCAGATGCAAACATCTGTAAACGTTGCTTATTTTCATACTAAAGTAGAGAGTTGATTATCCAAACTAATTGAGACCTACGGTAGTTTGGCTAATCAAACTGATCCGACAATCAAACATATAATTGAACTAAATAAAAAAACTTCTAAAATCTTTTTTTTTTCTGCACACAGGAATACACTTTTCTACCATTCAGCAATTCCAGTGGACAATAAAGAATCTTTTTCACACACAAGCTGGCTATAAGCTAAAAAGAACATGCTCAAGCGAATACGTATGTTTACATATTCAGATTTTATGATTTTTCCTACTCAAAAACTCTGGAAAGCTGGTTCAGATAATTCACATTTCGGATAATCAGCATTTGGATAATCGACTCTACTGTACTGTGAATGTTTACTGTGCTAATTACCTTATTATATCACCCAGGTCCACTGCTGCTCACAGAGCATCTGATTTGTTGGTAGGCATAATCACTGGTTAGGTTAGCTGCAGATTACACGACGTAAGCACACTTCCCTCATCTAGTTAATACTACCCTCCATTCCTATCCTTTCAAGTACACATTAGCAACTGCAACCATGGATGGGTAACTCTGCAGCCAGCTTGGTTGGCATGGGTATCCTGAGACAATGTAACAACTGCCTTATGTACACTGACAAACACTTAATTCTTGAACAGACAAACACAGTATGTGAGAGATGTAGTAACACATTGACAATGGAGGCTAGACATTCTCATAGAGAAACAAAAAAACACAAATGTGTTGTCAGTGACTGAACCATCACTCACCACATCCAAAGGACCCCACATATGCAGAAGTGTTCACATGTACCTTACCCAAACCTCAAAGGTCTCTCAGGCCTAATCCTCAGAAACGCTGTATGTACACAAACAAGATAATTCACATCATAACACATAAAGCCACATCTCATTGTGCCTCAACTACCAAGCCCATAAGGCAAAACACTCCACACCACAATATTCTGATCATAGGAGACTCCATTGTGAGACACACTGATTTCCCTTTTACCAGGTTGGATAAAAGGAAGGTTACACTTAGTTGCCTGTCAGTGGGCCAGGATTCACCAGATCAGACTAGCACTCAGGTCACTTACCCCTAGGTACCACCAATACGACTCAATCATAGTCCATGTGGGTTTGAATGACCTGAGATGCATCTTTTTGGACTACATAAATAGAGATATGATTGGGCTCTCAGAATGTGTGTTACAGGCAGGTATGAGCCTAGCACTGAGTAGCTTCTAACACCTTCAAAGATGATGCCACAATACCAGCAGAAAATGACGGACTTTAACAACTGGCTTAGCTACTGATGTTATTCCAAAGGGGTCCAATACTTGTCAGCCTGGGTGGACATGGTTGATAGGTGAAGACCATCCCCAACAAAGCAGTGTGGCCTGTCACCTGTAGGTTTTCGGATATTGGCCGAAACATTATCCACCAATATAGTGCCTTTTTTAGGCACTGTCAAACAGTCAAACTTTCCAGCATAACAAAAGCTACTCAGGAGAAGTTAAAGGTGTTTCTGCTCAATGATAGGAGCCTGAAGAAGAAGCTGCACTCTCTGGAAGCTCTCCTCAACCTGGAGAATGCTGAAGTCTGTGCAGTTACTGAAACACATTTCAAAGCCATGGAAAGCAATTCAGCAGTTTACACATTCCGACCACCCACTGAACATGAAAGAGCTAACGGTGAATTTGCATCTATCTACATAAAAGATAAGCATACCTCAAGGCTGGTCAAACAATAGGACACGCTTGAGCTACTCCATGTCTAACTAGCTATAGGAAAAATCAATTACCATATTCTTGCTAATTACAGGTCCCACACTATGAACCAGAAAACTCATACATCCTGTCTAAAGTTACTAGAATCACTCACCATTCAGCTCAGTACCATACTCATGGGTGATTTTAACTACCTCTCCATTAAATGGGAGGCATACACGGCCACTAATATACAGGCCCAAATATTTCTTAACTTTGTAAATTCAAATGTCCTGGAGCAGCTAGTCTGCACTCCCACCAGAGGAACAAATATCCTAGATTTGGTACTCAAAAATATGGGAGAGTGCTGCACCCCCCCCCCCCCCCCCCGTTACTGTTATGTTCTCACTGGTAAGATCTGATCACAAAGTGGTATCCCTTGAAATAAAGATAAAACTAGTCGTCGTCCCCCCACCTAACCCCAGAATCTTTAAGAACTTCTCTAAGGTAAATTACTCCTATTAAGGGACAGCATAGCTAGTTTCCAAGCTCCCCAAATCCAGAAAACACAAAAGGCCTTTATAGCCATATAAACAATCGCATAAAAACAGCAAGTACTAGACCAAAATAAACCCAGTTCAAGCCATAAAGACAAGCCCCCTTGGTGGACCCCTAGTATTAATAGGATGTACAACAAAAGAAAGAAAATCCTGTTTAGAAGTAAGATGGAATGTGCACAACAGAGAAATAAGTCAATTTTTAGTCTAAACAAGCAAATAAGGGTACTATTCAAGTCTCTGAAAGCAGACTATGAGATAAAAACAGCCTCCAACACTAAGGCTAACCATAAGGCATTTTCCAGTTATGTCTGCAGTCTTAAAGGCAACACCCAACAATGTGCAGAATTAGTTGTAAATGGTATCACCTATACTTAGCCAGAAGACATAGCAAATCTGCTGACCAAAAAATTCAGCTCATATTTCCCCTCCCGATCACCCCCAATTCTCCCTGAAAAAATATTCTCCACTGCTCCCACACCAATTATCAAAAAAACAGGGTGCTACTGCTCTCTCTCTAAAGCTAAATACATAGCTTCAATGGGGCATGACAGTATATCATGTTACCTCTTAAAAAGCTTAAATCAGGATTTATCAGGCCCATTAGAATCTCTATTTAACCACAGCCTCTAAAATTACTTTGTTCTGATAGAGTGGAGGACAGCATCAGTCATCCCTCTGCATAAAGGGGGACTATCTACTGACCCAGGAAATTACAGACCCATAAGTTTGACTAGTTTTATTTGTAAAGCCATGGAAAGAATAATTATGGACCTGATAAATAATGACACGGGAGACCTGCAAACACTGGACCCAACCCAATTCAGCTTTGTCAAGAGCAGGTTATGCCTACTGAATCTTGTGGATTTCTTTGAGAAAGTCACTAAGGCCACGGATGAGGGTAAAACAGTACATACTGCCTACACTGACCTGCCAAGGTATTTGACAAAATTTCCTACTCAGATATTATAAATAAACGTACAAAGCTAGGCATAAATCCCTATTTCACTGGATGGATAGTCACCTGGTTCACAGACAGAACATGTGTGGTTAAAGTGAGTGAATCCAGATCCAGCAAGGAGCCATTTACTAGTGGTGTGCCACAAGGCTCAGTACAGAGACCACTCCTCCTCAGAATACACTTCTCTGAAGTCAAGGCAAATGTGGAAGGCCTCTGGATGACAAAGTTTGCCAACAATTGCAAGTTGGGGGCAATCACTGAATCCCCAAATGATGAAGTTCAACTTCAGGGGAGTCTAGATTAGACAAATGAATGGGGCCAGAAGCAGGGCATAAAACTAAATTCAAAAAAATGCATTACTATACCCATTTGTGAACTCAAATACCTCTGCAAATTACAACATGAATAGCACACCCCCATACTGTAGACTCAGTGGTGAGAGATCTAAGTACACAGAAAGATAGTAGCCTGACCTTGAGCACCATGTGCCCAAAGTGGTGAGGAAATCCTTTTATGTGGCACAGCTTATATGTAAAGGTATGGTATCCAGATCCATGGAAATTATAGTCCTGCTATACTCGGCCCTCATTAGACCCATAATAGAGTACAGCACACTATTTGGCATGTACTTGACTAGCTCTTACAGCAGCTGGAGTGACCTTAGAGGTTCCTCACAAAGAAAATATAGGGTGTAAACAACATGATCTATGTGGATAGACTAAAAGTCCTATCCCTTTACGCTGTCTCCTACCAACTATTAAGGGGTGACCTATGCCTGACCTACGAGACACTCAGAAATCCAGCCCTGATGGAGCTGCTACACATCTGCAAGTCAAACAAAGTGAGTGTCACCCAATCTAGGGTTCAAAACTTAGTCAGCAACTCAAACAAAACATGTGTCTCAGAGATTGCACCTTATTTGGAACAGGCTTCTTATACACATTAAGCAGAGCCCTTCCCTGACACTTTTCAAAAGCAGTTTGGATCAATGGATGAGGAATCGCAAATTCATACTTGGGGTAGTGCACCTATGTGGCAATCTAAGATGCTTAATGCACAGGCACAAATCCATGCCATCCTCCTGCCCCTAGGGTTTATATACATTGGGTAAAATCAAGTTATATTGGCTAGCCTTGTAAGGCCCCTTAAGCTGTTACGCTAGTAATCTCCTACACACACACCACACAAACACATACATACATACATACATATATATATATATATATATATATATATATATATATATATATATATATATATATATATATACACACACACACACACACATATATATATATATATATATATATATATATATATATTGGAGTCCCCATGTATTAAGCCAAAACCATTCTCCTAGGAGACTTCAACTACCTGTCCATAAAAAGCCATGCATGTACATCCTCAAACATGTATGCCTAGAGCTTTCTGGACTTCATCAATGCAATACATCAATATAAACTCACTGGACTAGTTGGAACACAACCCAAACAGGAGCAATAAAATCCTGGACTCGGTTCTTATCAGTATGGAGCATCTCTGCTCACCACCGTATTCATCACAAGACTGAAGCCCAAAGCATCTTCAATTACTGAATTACTCCGAGATTATGCAAATACTAACCTACTAAAAAACTGAGTGATGAACTGGCTAAATTCAAAAGGCCCTTCCATTTTAATGACTCCGTTGCTTATGCAGACTCATTCACTGGCAAATTCTATGCACATGTAAACAGCTGCATACCCACATCTTTTCCTCTGAGAATTAAATGCAATATAAAATTCAAAAATGAATGGGCTCCAAACTGAAATGTTGCCACTCAAAATGCCAACTGCCAACATGCCGAAAAAAAAGACCAAAACTCCAGGGGAAGAGTGAATCTCAAAGACTGCTCTTTCCCTTTAAACTTCTTTTTTTGCAAAGTGGCAAGTCTCTCTGCACCCCTCAAATCCCCCAAACTTAAATATACCAACTCCAAGTTCAACATACCAATGAGAAAAGGGAACATCTTGAAAAATGGCCATTTTGGACTTTTCAGTCTCTGTGTCAGGACTCCCTGTAGTGGGTCCCGAAATTTGAAATGGTTACCAATAAATGTCTGTGCTGCAAGCCAAACATAATCAGGCTGTATAATGAATTAAAAAAAAAACACTAAACACAAAAACAAATCTGACTCTCAAGATGCCAAAACACTCTTTTGCTAAACTTAAAAAAGGAACTTAGGACCCTGCTCAAATAAACTAAAGGCAGACAGAAGATAAAAAATAGTCACCCAAAGTACAACCACAAAACGTTCTTTAATATTTTTTAAAAATCTCAGAAAAAATGTCAAGCACTGTGCTAGACTACACACACACACAAATATATCCATTTTCCATTAAGCACAGCAATAGAACATCCTTGGGTATTCTCCTACAGACTACTCAGACCATGATTCTGTGATTCCAGGTTTAAACAGCAGACATACAGTTCCATCTTGAAATTATGTGTACCATTTTATTCATGTCAGTAACTAGACTTATTTTCTGTCATACATAAAGGTATGCTGTTTTTATTTTGGATGCTATCACAGCTCAATGTAGTGGCATTCTGAATGTACACTCTTTAAACACCTAGAATAGATATTACTCCAAGCTCTAAAAAATTGCATTACTGTCACTACACAGAGTTCAGAAATGTTTTTCAAGTGATTTAAATGCATCCAGAACTACCCAAGGTGAGAATATTTTCTTCATTTACTGCACCTGTACTTGTTTTATACTGAGATTGCTACTATTTTTAAATGTTTTTAAACCATTTATTTTAATTTTGTGTCAAAAATAATCACGTCGCCGATGGCTTTTCTAGTTCTGTTTGCCTCCAAATTACCATGTAGAAGGGTGAATTAGCCAAGGACTTAGTTGTTTTTTTGTCTGATCTGCAGTCAAGAGCTATATTTGCTGCGCCTTTACATTAAGAAATTCCAGGATCATCCTTTTTGTGCCAGAAGGTGTTTACCTGGTTTCTCTGAGTTGGAAAGCGTTCAAAGAAGTGTGCTTATTTAATGTATAGAGGACATGAGTTGGTTTTCAAGGATTTTTCCTCTGCAATAAATCAGGCAGATTTGTGCGGAGCAGCAAGCCATGCAGCTGCAGTTAGCAGGGCAATGTAAAATAGGAAACAGCTGGACAGTAAACTTTTCCTGTAAAGTTAGCATTAGGTTTGAAACTTGTTTAACAGTATGGCATTGCATGAAATTAAACAGACTAGCTAGCCTGCATAACAAATAGCACTACCATATCATAGCACTACAGAATATCTTGTCTTTTTTTAGTCCCAGGAAGCAGTTTGTGTATTGAATAGCACTACCATACCCTACCAATATAGAATATTTTGTCATTAACCCAAAAAGCAAACCTAGGAGACCCTTGTTAAAACCCAATCCTTAATCCTAAACAGCCCACCCTGCTACAGGAGCAAACCATGGATATGCAATTTCTGAATGTCTCTGTGGCCAGCTTGGTAGATTTGGGCATCTAAGGCAATGCAGCAATTGTATCATGTTCTCAGACAACCAGTTAATCATTAAAGAAAATAATGCAATATGTGAGATATGCAAAACACAGTTTCCTTGGAGGCAAAAACCTTGCATACAAAACAAACTTGTCAAGAATACCCACACTACGTCTCTCTCGCGCACGCACACACACACACACACACACACACACACATATACTGTCTTATACTGAGGCAATGAAAATAAACTTTCCCAAATCTCAAAGACCTTTAAAGCCACTTAACAGCGACACTATTCCTCAACAATCACTAAAGCACACACCAAAAATAATACTAAACATTTCACATAAGCCCACACCCAATGGTGCCCAGAAGCAAAGCCCAAAAGGCAAACATATACTTTATCCAATACTCTTGTAATTAGGAACTCCACTGTGAGACACAAAGAAGCTCAACTTACCAGGTCGGACAAGGAGAAGATAATGTTGTTTGCTTATCTTGTGCCAGGATCCACAATATCACACATGCACTCGTCACTGCAACCCAGGTGTCAATATGATTCCATCATAGTTCATGTGGGTGTAAATTACCGGAGATGTACCTCACTGGACTATATGAAAAGAGACATAATGGATCTCTTGAAATGTGTCACAGACTGGTACAAGACTTCCAATGGGCAGAATTCTGCCTTCACCAAGGATGACTTCACAGTATGAACAGAAAATGATTGATTTATTGGCTTAGTTTCTAGTGTCACACCATGGAGACCCAGTGTCTGTCAGCATGGGAGGATATGGCCAACAGAACATGCTACTTTGCCAAGGATGGGGTGCACCTGTCCCACCTAAGCTTTCAGATACTGGCTAAAACTTTAACCACCTGTGTAAAGCCTTTTTAGGCAATGCCAAAAAGACAAAACTGCCAACATAATGAAAAAGTCTCCATGCAACCTTAAGGTGTTACTGTTCAATGCTAGGATCCTAAACAATTCTACACCCTTCAAGCCCTTCTCGCTAGGATCCTAAACAATTCTACACCCTTCAAGCCCTTCTCGCTAGGATCCTAAACAATTCTACACCCTTCAAGCCCTTCTCGCTCTTAAGAATGTAGCCATCTGCCTAGTGACAGAGGCTTGGTTTAAAGCCATAGACAGTTCTTCAGCAGTGTAAAGTTACAGTGCCTTCCATACATTTATAAAACAACAGCACAGACGAGGGCCAAAGGTGGACGTGTCTGTCTACATTAGCAACAAATATATCTCCAGGTTGTTTAAACAGGATGATACCATGGAGCTCATCCACTGAAAGTTACCACAGAAATGGCCCATCACAATATCATGGCTAGCTACAGGTCATCATCTATGTCTCTAGAGTCTCATGACTCTTAACTAATCCTACTAGAGGGACTCACCATCTAATCAAGCAACCTATTTATGGATGACTAACTATCCCTCCATAAACTGTGAAACTTACACTGCCTCAAACTCACAGGCACAATGCTTACTGGACTTTTAACAAGCACCCTGGAACACACCTCAACAACAGAATCAAACATACTGGATGTGGTACTCACCAACATGGGACAGCACTGCCCCCACTCATGTCACATCCTCATTAATGAGTTAAGACCACAAAGCTGTCTCCTTTAAAGTAAAAATAAACCCAGAAAGCTCAGCTATACCAGTAAGAAACAGTTAAGTACTATTCTAAGGCAAACTACATCCTATAAAGTGACAGTTTGTTAAAATGCAAGGCTCCCCCAACCCCAAGAACACAACTACTTATGCTGAACTATTCACAGAATTCCTGCACATATGTGGATGGCTGCATAGATGCCACCATACCTACCAGAAATAAACCCAAAACAAACACTAAAAACAAACCCTACACTTGGAATCACCACCTAAACAGGGTACATAATACAGGAAGAAAACTCATGGCCAAAATCAGGAACAGCACATCTGTTAAAGACAAGTGCTCTCATACAACTAAGCAAGAGATAAAGAGGTCTAATTAAGTCCATCAAGGCAAACTATGAGGTCAGCATCACTTTGATGGCTAAGGGCAGTCACAAGCCCTTTTTCAGCTATGTCTGAAACCTTAAGGTAACACACAGCAGCGTACTGAACTGGTGGTGAACAGCATTAACTTCACTGATCAGTGTGACACAGTAAATCGATTGGCTGAAAAACCCACCTCAAACTTCAGCCTCCAGTCCCCACACCACCTTTACCAAGTGAAATCCACTCCAACATACCTCTCACCACTATTAGTGGAGACCAGGTACTGGCAGCACTCACTAAAGCCAAGAACATTGGCTCTATTGGTCCTGGCAACAACCCCAGTTGCTTCCCGAACAGTCAAAAACATGGTCAGATCTGCTTGAGGCACTGTTCCATTACAGGCTCAAAACAAGATACTTTCCAAGTGAAAGGAGAACTGCAATAATCATTCCCGTCCACAAGAGTGGACCCTCAAACAACCCAAGGAACTACACTCCCATCAATCTATAAAGCCTAATATGCAAAGCCATGGAATGAATTATCAAGGAAATGTTAAACAAGGACATTGGCAACCAACAGACACTGGACTGACATCAATTTGTCTTTGTTAAGGGAAATATTTGCCTACTTTACCCAGTAGATTTCTTTGAAAGTGTCATCAAGGCAATGGACAGGGGTAAATTAGTGCATACTGCATATCTTGACCTGGTCAAGGCATTCAATGCACTACTACACTCTGGCATTGTTGACAAGTTCTCTCAGCTAGGCATAAATCCCTACATAGGTTCATACGTAGGTACTAGGCTATCGGCCCAAGGGCCTACGCAAGCCTAGCCAGCAAGGTACCATAGCTTACACCAC
Source organism: Protopterus annectens (assembly GCF_019279795.1). NCBI lineage: Eukaryota > Metazoa > Chordata > Ceratodontiformes > Protopteridae > Protopterus > Protopterus annectens. The sequence continues at coordinate 310,955,283 of NC_056733.1, read as the reverse complement.
CCAAGAAAGTTATTTTCTTGTGCCACTGTCCAGCAGAGACACAGAAGTGATCCCCGGGGTGTATTTCCTATTTCCCATTCACTCATCAAGATTTTTCTTGAAGAGTGCTAATGAAGAACTTTGCTTGACATAGATGGGTAGCTTGTTCCAGAGTATAGGAAGTCTCTGGGACAGGAATTTATCCCTCCAGCATGTCCTGTTTGTTGTGGTGACAAGGTTTAGGTCCCTAGAGCATGTAGCTTGGAGGGATTGTGATTTCTTTAGGTGTAGCATGTCCAACAGCTCTGGCTTTGACATAGCTTTATATGTTAGGCAGAGATCACCTCGGAGTAGGCAATATGCTACGGAGTAAAGCTGGAGTTTTTTGAGGCAGTCAGTGTAGGGCATTTGTTTTAGGCCAGTAATCCTCTTTGTGAGGTACTTCTGTGGCCTTTCCAGCTACTGCAAATGTCTTGTGAGGTACATTCCAAAAGGGGCGTTGTACTCTATAATGGGTCTAATGAGTGACGAGTAGAGGGGAACAATGACCTCTTTTTTCCTGGATGAGAACCCTTTTATGATGAGGTGTGCCACATAGGACTTCCTGACTACTGTGGCGATGTGACTATCAAAGAGAGACTACTGTCCACCTGGGTCCCAAGGTCTCATCACGCATTCGGTGTTAAGTAGATTGCTGCCTATGTGGTAGTTCATGGGTACAGAGTTTTTACCATAGGCATTGAGCTTGAGGCCATGGCTCTGACACCAGGCATCTGTCTCAGTGAGGCCCTTCTGTAGGATGTCCACATCATTTGGGGACTTGACTATGGCTCCTAGTTTGTAGTCATCGGCGAACTTCGTCAGCCAGAGGCCTTCTGTGTTAGCCTGTACTTCAGAGAAGTAGATAGAGAAGTAGATACCAAACAGGAGAAGTCCCAGGACGGAACCCTGTGACACTCCACTTGTCACTGCCTTGAGGTCAGATTTGGAGTCTGCAACTTTTACAGTGTGGGTTCTGTCAGTGAGCCAGTTGGCAACCCATCTTGTGACGTAGGGATTTATACCTAGTTTAGTGACATAACTCAATGGATTGCTGGCTGGCTCACAGACAGCACCCAAGAAGTCAGGAATGGTGAGACCACATCAACAAAAAGACTGGTCACCAGTTGCGAACCCCAGGGCTCTGTGCTGTGCCATTTCCTGTTTGGCATCTACTTCTTAGAATTCAAAGTTAATGTTTAAGGCCTCTGGCTCACCAAGTTCACAGATACCTGCAAACTGGGAGTACAGACTCCTCCAAGACATCAACATCCTGCAGGAGAGTTTAATACAGACAAATAACTGATGTCAGAGGCATGGCCTGAAATTCAATGCAGTAAAGGCATTACAATGCCCTTTGGGAAACTGTCAACCCAAGTTAATTACTCCATCGACAAAACATCCCTAACAGGCAACCCAGTGGTAAGGGATCTTGGAACATATACAGTACTAAAAGAACTCTTGAGTTTAAAACTGCTATTTGACTGCACTGATTTTAGGAATGTCTACATTTAAGGTTTGGCTATTTCCATAACATTTTGATTTTGTTACTATTATATTACACTATGTTGTATTTTAAACTTAGTTATACTGCATTTTTTTTTTCTTGAAGTCCTAAAGAGTTGTTGGCTAGGGAAGTTAGCAAACATTCCTTTTGTATTCATTGACTGAATAGGACTTAGACCTAGCTAACTACTGGAAGGAGCTGAGAAACAGTTTTCTTATTTAAGGTATTCATCTACATTCCTCTTCATCTACAAGAGATCTGATTTTAAAACTGCTGTTTGACTGCATTGACTTTTGGATTTTTTTTTTTTTTACGACCTACCCACCTAACTCTTGTTGTGCTTTTAAACTTGCTGCCTTTTGAGATTTCCACCCCTACTGCTATTTCTACTGGACACTAACAGCTCCAACTAAGAAGACATCCCCGTCAGACTCTTATAACTCGTTAGCCTCGGTTTCATGTAATCCTACTTCAGCTAGTGCACACTGCAATATTCAGAGTGTTAATATGAACTGTATATTATTCTTTTCTTCATCTTCCTTGTTTTAACCAAAAGTCAACTAGTTGCATTTTTAACTTGGGCTGGGACCTTAGTCTTGTAGTACTCCTCACAGTAGTGGGAGAATTGCGAGTTGCCACAGGAACTAAACCTCATGTATTTAATTTCTGCTACTTTTTACTGTCTGTACTTTTACTTGGTCTGGGGGCCTTAGTCTTGTAGTAAATTGCTGCAGGACCTAAGCCTCATTGATTACATTTCTACTGCATTTTTCATTGTTTGGGGATCTTAGTCTAGTCTTGTAACACTTACAACAGTGTCAGCATTGTGAACTGACGCAGGGTGCAAACCTCATTTTATTGCATTTCTACTGCATATTTTTTTTCTTTTTGCATTTTACTTAGTATGGGAATCTTAGTCTTGTAGTATCACTCACAACAGTGACAGAATTGCGAAATGCTACAGGATCTGAACCTAATATATATACACTTTTATTGCATCTTTACTGTTTACTAATTGCATTAATCTCATTTCCCGTAATCTTTCTGAGATGTGCAGCAGTGGTTTGCAGTGCCCTGTATAAATGCAGGTACCTAGAGTTGTAATTGCCCATATACAACCTTCTCTGCAATTTTTTCAAGTATGTAGTGTTGTGTAAAGCAGCTGGTTTTCCCACTGAGAGAAGCATTATCCCAAGCATGTTGTTTTAGAAAAATCCTAGACCTCTCCTCCCAGCCCAACAACTCTAAACTCCAATTGCACCACCATTCAAAGATCACAAAAGATTCACAGCCATGAATCTGTGTCTCATATTTTACTGACATCCAGCTTATTTTTGAGCAGACCGACACAGTATGAGAGAGGTGTAATTACATTATGCCTTTGCAGGCAAAGCATTTGCATACAGACACTGCTATCTCCAAATAGTGTGCCAGTAATATGCACATTACACCCACAAGGGATCAGACAAAAAAACCTCACATATGCTAAGGCTTGTAAAAGCAATCTACCCAAACCTCAGAGGCATCCCATACTTTGCATTCAGCAACTTCCCAAACACCCTACCAAGGCAACACTTCCCAAGACACATACAGCCACATCTCATAATGTCTCAAACTCCCAGACCTTATGTCCAACAGCCACACAACCCAATATACTGGCCACTGGAGAGATTCTGTGTGACACAATCAATGACTCCCTCAGCAAGCTGAGCAAGGAGACAGTCATGGTCAGTTGCCTATCAGGGGTAAGGCTCCACCAGATTAGATGTGCATAATGAACCACAAGTATCACTATGACTCTATTATAGTCCATATGGGTGTTAACGTCCTGAGACATACCTTCCCAGGCTACATGAAGACAGACATGATAGAGCTTTCAAATGTTGTTCCTCAGGCAAGTATGAGCCTAGCACTGAGCACCATTCTACCTTCTCGAAAGGATAACACCAAAATATAAACAGAAGATAACTGACTTTAACAATTGGCATAGTTACTGGTATCATTCTAAGGGGGTCCCATATTTGTTAGCTTGGGAGATCGACAGACCACTCTGCTTTGCCAGGGATAGTCTGAACTTGTCCTCACTAAGCTTTCAGATATTGGCCAAAACATTATCCACCCCCTGTAGTGCCTTTTTAGGCAATACCAATCTGATAACTCTTCCAATATAGTAAATTATATGCAAGGTAAACTATAGGTGTTACTATGCAATGCTATTAGTCTGAAGGAGAAGCTCCACTCCCTGGATGCACTGCTCACCCTAGAGAGTGTTGACATCTCTGCAGTTACTGAGACAATGGCCCAGATTTATTAAAATACAATAAGTGCACACGATCCATATTCAAGAACACCCCTACCACATTTTTTGTGCTTTCTAATCACTCAAAGACTGTACTAACTGTACAGATAGTCTGCACTTTGAGGTAACCTTTACAGATCCCCTTGATATTTAAGGTTGCAAGAAAATCAGTAAGAAAACTAAAATTAGGAGGAAGAAAGTGTGAATTATGCTTGTGTTATCTGCTCAATCAGAACAGTGTACACTTATTGTACATTTTGTGCAGGCGTTAATGAATTCAAGGGATGGTTTAAAGCTGCAGAAGGCACTATGGCAGTACAAGGCTGTAATGCCACACATTTAGACCAGCTACTGCACAAGAATGGACAAACAGTGGAGGTGTTATCAATCTACATAAAAAAGTAAGCACATCTCAAGATTAGTCGAGCAATATGGCATACTTGACCTACTTCATGTCCAACTAGCCTTAGGTACAGTCTTGACCTATTCCATGTCCAACTAACCTTAGGTACAGTCCAACATTTATTTTATTTTTTATTTTTATTTTACATTTGTTGACCGGGCTAGTCCAACTGGATACGTGTCCATTTTCAGTGGAGGCCCGGGGAGAAAAGCTCCAAAACAAAAACATACTAAAAAAACATAGTAAAAATAACACACAAAAACATCATATCCATGCTAGCTGTGTGTCCCTATGACCTAGGATAACACATACTCAGATGTACTGGTGTCACTCACAATTCAGCCCAAAACCATATTCATAAGTGAATTCCACTGTCCCACCATAAGTTGGGATGCATACACAATCATTAACACACAGGCACAAAGATTCTTGGATTTTGGAAATACAAACGCCCTGGAACAGCTAGTCTGTACACCTACTAAGGATGAAAATATCCTGGATCTGGTACTCACAAATACGAGAGAATGTTGCCCCCTCTCTTGTGTAATATCCTCACTTGTCAGATCAGGTCACAAACTTAATTCCCAGCAAACCCAAGAACCTTTAAAAACTTGTTCAGGGGTATCTACCTCCTATTAAATGAAGGCATAGTTAAGTTCCATACCCCTCTCAAATTCGGACAATACCATTTCCCATGTGTAAGAGTTTACAGAAACCCTGTACACATATGTAAATAACTGCATATAAACAGCATTTTCAAACCAAAATAAACTTAGGACAAACTCCAAAACCAAGTCCATTTGGAGGACTCCCAGTATAAATAAGGTGTACAACAAAAGAAAGAAAATCCTGTCCAAAAATAGGAAGGACTATGCCGAAAAGATAAAAAACTCCCTCATCAGTCTCAATAAGCAACTTAGTGGACTTCCACCACAGCCAGCGATGAGGCAAAAATAGCCTCTCAGGCTACGGATAATCATATGGCATTTTTTCAATTATGTATGCAACCTTAAGGGAAACACCTAACGATGTGCTGAGGTAATTGTAAAATGTCACTTTCTACACTGAACAGAGGATACAGCAAATTTGCTTGCCAATAAATTTATCTCCAGTTTCACACCCCCCAGTTTCCCCCAGGAAATAGCCTCTACCATTTCTCCCCAAACAATCACAAAAAACAGGTTCTCGTTGCAATTTCCAGAGCTAAAACACTGCATTAATGAGGCCTGATAATATCCCAGGATGCCTTCTAAACAGCTTAAAACATGATGTATCAGGCCTACTAGAACCTCTATTCAACTACTGCCTCCATACAGGCTTCATCCCTAGGGAATGGGGGTCTGCAACTTTCATCCCTCTACACAAAAGCAGTACATCACCAGACACAGGGAAATAGAGATCCATTAAGTTTGCCTAGTCTTATATGCAAGGTCATGGAAAGAATTACTGTGTACTTGATAAAGATATAGGAAATCTGAAAACGCTGGCCCAATCCCAGTTCAGTTTCATCAAGGGCAGGTCAAGCTTACTAAACTTGGTGGACTTCCTCCAGAAGGTCACTAGAGACATGGACAAGGGCAAAATGGTACATAGTACCTACCTTAACCTGTCAAAGGCAATTGACACAATATTTCACTTAAGTATTGTAGACAAACTCACAATTTTAGGCATAAATCCCTTGGTCACCAAATGATTAGCCAAACGGCTCACAGATAGCACACATGAAGTTAGAGTGGGAGACCACCTCCATCAAGAGGCCTGTTACTAGTGTTGTCCCACAGTGCTCTGTACGAAGACCTCTCCTGTTTGGAATATATTTCTCCTTTGGCTGTCCAAATCTGCTGACTGCAAGCTGGGTGCAAACACTGAAAACAACAAAGATGTAGATATTTTCCAGGAAGGTCTGACACACAAATAATGGGTGACAGAATCATGGCCTAAAACGCAATGCAAAAAAATGCATAATTATATCCTGTGGGAAGATGACTACCCTTGTAAATTACAACACTGGTAACACTCCCCTAAGAAGAGACCCTGTGGTAAAGGAGAACTCAGGTTGACAGTAGCCTGAACTTTGATCACCATGTGTCCATGATAGTGAGACAATCCTTCCACATGGCACAACTTATACGTAAGGGAATGGCATTCAAATCTAAAGAGATCATAGTCCCATTATACTCAGCCCTCATTATACCAATAATCGAGTACAATGCACCCTCTGGCATGTACCTGACCAGGCATTTGCAACAACCAGAGCAGCCACAGTGGTTCCTCACTAAAAGAATACAAGGAATACATGATATGTGTCTGCAGACTTCCCCCAAAGCCTGACCCTGTACTCGGACAGCTACAGACTACTGAGTGGTGATCTATGCCAAATCTACAAGGAATTCTCCGATCCACCCCTGATGAATCTACTACACAATCACAAAACAAACATCACTAGAATTACCCAATATAAGGATCTAAAACTCATCTGTGACATTAAAAAATAAATAAATAAATATATTGGACAGATAGGTGTGTGTCTCAGAGATTACCCCTTCTCTGGAACAGACTTCCCATTCATGTGAAACAAAGCTCTTTCCTAAGCAAATTCAAATGCAATTTAGATGAGAAATCGCAACTTCACCCCTGGCTTGTCATCTGTGGCCCTTATGAACAGGGGCAGTTCTTAGATGCCCTAAGTCACAGCATATACCAGACCTGTTCTAGCCCAAGGTCACTGATAATTTGGAAATTTGAAACATGAATGGCTAGGCTGAAAAAGACTCTAGGGCAGTTAGCCTAGTAACCTCCTATGATTCTATGACAGCAATCTAACCCTTGAACAACGGGTACATAAGACTGCATGAAAATCATTCTATGTCACCCAACTTATAGGTAAGGGTACAGCATTTAGGTCCAAGGAAGTTACAGTACCACTCTACTCAACACTTATCAGACCTATCACGGAGTACAATTCCCCCTTTGGTATGTACCTAGCCCGTCACTTGCAGCAACTGGAAGAGCAACAAGGGTTTCTCACCAGAAAAATTCAGTGCATGAATGCCCTGTCCTATACAAACTGCTTAAAGGTTCTTGCTCTCTATGTATTCAGTCTCCTACAGACTGCTGATAGGGTATCTTTGCTTGCTTACACAACTTCCTCAGACCCAGTCCTGATGGATCTGTTGCATATGTGAAAAACAAACAGCACCAGAAACTCCAGATCCAAGAATCTGAACTTCATTTGTGACGAACAGGGCATGCTGAACACAGAGGTTTATGCCCCAAATGATCCCCGTGCTATGGAATAGACTCCCATTAATGAGAAACAGAGTTCATCCTTGACCCTATTCAAACAAAACCTTGACAGCTGGAAGGGAAATTGTAAATGTATCCCTGGATTGGCCTCATGTCACTTATGGATAGGGACAGTCAATAAGAAAAGTATTATCAATAAGAAAACTATCTTAACACTAGAAATCCCTTAGCTGCCTCCTTACTAACATGCCCTCCCCTCATATAAGAACCTATGATACTCATGACCCCAATGGCTTGTGGTTCACGTCTAGGTTTGTAAAGATCCTAGTGGCCATTAGTCTAGTTAAAACTTATGAACCTATAACCACCATCGCAACCAAATGACTGCCAACATCCTGGCTGACAGGTTCAGTGCAAACTTTACCCCCCCACTCACCCCCAAAAGGTCCCGTGTCCATCCCAAAAGAATGCAGAGCCCCAGACATCACGGACACGCAGGTAGAAACAGCCCTCTCCAAAACTATGAACACAGCATCAATGGGACCGGATGGTGTCCCAGGCTGCATCTTATGCGAACTCCAATAGGAATTAAACCCTCACCTAAATTCACTGTTCAGACTCAGCCTTACCACAGGCTATGTACCCAAAGACTGGCGTACAGCAACAGTCATCCCGCTCCACAAAGGTGGTGCCACAACAGAACCTGGGAACTATTGTCCTATAAGCCTGACTAGCCTGGTCTGCAAAACTATGGAGCGAATCATCATGGAACTCATAACCAGAGACATTGGGAATCTCCAGACACTGGACCCTACACAATTCGGCTTTGATAAAGGCAGATCCTGCCTCCTAAACCTAGTTGACTTCTTTGAAACAGTTACCAAGGCCATAGATGAAGGAAAGGTAGTCCACACAGCCTACATGGACCTCACTAAGGCCTTCGACACCATTCCACACTCTGGCATCATAGATAAGCTCACCTTCTTGAACATTAACCCCTATGTCACAAGATGGGTGGCCAACTGGCTCATGGATAGAACACACATGGTCAGAGTCATCGGTGCAATGTCAGACTCTAAACCAGTTACAAGTGGCATCCCACAGGGCTCGGTCCTGGGACCCCTACTGTTCGGTATATACTTCTCTGAGGTACAGGCAAGCATGGGAGGACTATGGCTGACCAAGTTCACAGATGACTGCAAACTGAGGGCCATAATCGACTCACCGGCTGACACAGACATCCTCCAGAAGGGTCTCACAGAGACAGATACCTGGTGTCAAAACCATGGTCTCAAGCTGAATGCCAAAAAATGCATAGTCATCCCCTTTGGGAAAAACAAAGTGCCTACTAATTATCACATAGGTGGCAATCCACTAAGTATGGAAGATGTAATTAGGGACCTGGGGACTCAGGTAGATAGCAACCTCTCCTTCGATAATCACATTGCCAAAGTGGTTAGAAATTCCTTCTATGTAGCCCACCTAATCACGAAAGGGTTCGCCTCTAGATCAAGAGAGGTCATTGTGCCCCTCTACTCATCACTCATTAGGTCCAAAATAGCGTACAATGCCCCATTTGGAATGTACCTTACTCGACACCTGCAACAGCTGGAAAGACCACAGATGTACCTCACCAAGAGGATCATGGGCCTCAAAGAGACGCCATATGCAGCTCATCGAAAAAAACTCCAGCTTTACTCGATTGCTTACTGCCTGCTCAGAGGTGATCTCTGCCTGTCGTATAAGGCCATGTCCAACCCAGAATTAATGGACATGCTCCACCTCAAGAAAACCAAATCTCTTAGAGCCACAAAGTGAACTAAACCTCAGCACAACAATAAACAGGACATGCTAGAGGGATAGATTCCTATCTCAGAGACCTCCCTCGTTCTGGAATAGAATCCCAATTTATGTTAGGCAGAGCCCCTCGCTGACTCTCTTCAAGAGAGATCTTGATGAGTGGATGGGAAATCATAGGTTTACCCCTGGGAATCACTTTAGTAGCCCTGCTAGACAGAGGCCCAGGAAAATAATTTAAAGGGGAGGCGAAAGCCAACACATTCTGGCTAGGCTTATAAATGCCCTTGGGCAGATAGCCTAGTACCTACCTATGAACCTATGAAATGTAATAGATTTATATGGAAGCCAGTAATTAAGTTGACTGTCATCTGTTTAGGTCAACTAAACAGATGGTCAAGAAATGCTGCATTAGCAGGGCTGGGGACTATGCCATTTTCCCCATACTGTGTGATCTCTGTAGCAGAACATAAAATTTCCAGATGGTATGCTTTGAATTAGATATTTTTTTCATGTTTGTCTTCAGTGTTCGGTCAGGTATAAAGGAAAAGATGTTCCTTCACTCTCAACAGTCCCTGAATATCTTTCTTCATATGCTCAAGTAAATAACTTATTTAAATTAGGGCAACACTTAGAAAACGTTCCCGATTTTTTTTTCCTTTCTTAGCTAAGAGTTTTATTGGCTTCAAAGCCAATAAAACACTTTAACTTTTTTTTTCTAACTGGTAGTACATGGAGTGGATAAAACTCCATGCACTACACAGGGTCATTATTAGGTCTCACGCAATCATAACTTGTTATTATGTGTTCTCAACATAGCTTTTTTGTATTACATACAGTAGACAAAACTCGATACACTACAAAGAGTTATGTTTGGGTCTCACCCAGTTATAACCTAGTATTATGTGTTGAAAACATAAGAACTTGGTTATAATTGGAGACGCAGTCATAACCCTCTATATAAAACATGCCAATGGTGATGGAAAACATGAAAGTCCAAATGTAAATGCCAGGGTTAACAAGGAACTTTAAATGTCCTGCCAGGATATCATCCTGACACCAACTAATGTTCTGAGTGTTTCCTCTAAATGTCAAATTACAGTATCTAACTACATGACACAGCAAGCAGCGCTCTAATGTTTTGGTAACTGAAACTATATTTTTGCAAGAAAGCGAGCCCCATGTACTTCCCATGTGAAAGCTGACAGTCTGCACCACCCCCCCCCCGCAACTTAAATTTTTAGTTCCAAGGTTGCACAATGTTACAGTGAATGAAGTACAATATTCCTGTACTACAGGGCTGCACAACCTCAGAGTTAGAAATAATACATACAGGGTGAGGTGCAGATTCACCCCTGTAACTCATACAAAGCAAAGACATGGGCCCCATGTATGTTTTGATTATGATGCAGGAGTCTTCTCTGCAACTTAGTCATGTTTTTATAAACATGCAGATCATTATGAAGGCACAGTAAAAATATGCTTGGACTAGAGTATCACATATTTTATCATCATCTTCCAGAATTATCAAAAAATTGTAATGACTCTACCAGCATCAACATATAGTAATTGAAAAACTCATATTTGCATTCATAGAATAACAGTAGAAGGAGACAATCTACTATGCACTTTAATTATATTTAGTGCAGGAGAACACACCATAATCTAAGCCAAACAAAATAAAAACTTAACATACATTTGTATTGTAAATGCTATGGTATTCAGCAGGCAGAGGTGGTCAACAAGGGGGAGGTGAGGACGTGTTGTAATGTACACAGGCATTAATGACCCATCAGAGTAGGTGGTAGCAAGCACAGACAAGGAGGATGCTGAGAGATAACAAGATGTGTCAGTGATGGTAGAAAAACCAGATGTGTTACCCATGCCAGCAGCCTGCACAATTATGGAGAATAGCATTAAGGAGCATGACTGGTTGTAGTAATGGGCAAATGAAAAAGCTTGGGGCTGGTAGAAGGACGGAGCAAGACCCAGCAGAAACTACTCCTGTGTCACTGACTGGCTCCATCCCAATCCAGAAAGATTGGAATACTGAAAACTGAACTAGAAAGGCACATTTCAATGTAGAAGATGGAAGAGGGAAAGGAATGCCACACATGCTCAATAGGAAATCAAGGGAGGGGCATGGATCAGTAACAACAGAGAATGATGACATAGACATGGAGTAGCAATCTGCATACAGGAGGGCATTAGACGATGAAAAACACCATCACGTGAAGGGGGCAAGGGAGCAAGTAGGGCAGCACCTAGATTAGATGCTCTGTTCTTAGAGCTAAAGGGAGAGTTGGGGGAATATTATGTGTTATCAACTTTAATTTTTTTCACTGCCTGACGTACAGAAACCCCACCTTCATATCCCTGCATCTCTAAATATACCATCTCCAGGATCATATAGCCTTGGATGTGTGTGTGTGGGGGGGGGGGGGGGCTTTGGCCACAGTTCACTGAGCCCAATGTAATGCTAACTTTTGAATCATGTTGGCAAGAGTTAATTAAATTTTATCAATTTAATCTCATTTTGATCATATCTGGAGTAATCAATTAACTCTTCATGTCCCTTCATGCCATGGTATGTTTTAGAATGTGGGCTGTGGGAAGAGTAAGAACAATGGAACTAAGACTAGGACAATGCTGTAGAATTTTAAAGTAGTGGAGTATGACGAACTGGGAACAACAAATGGGAGCAAACAACCAGGGTAATGGGTCAAGGATGCAACACTTGAAGCAGAGGACAAGAAGAGACAAAAAGAAGAGAAGGACATGAGGGTAGTAAAGGCACACAAATTGAGTTAAGAAGGGGAATGAAGAATTCAACCTCTACAAAGCAAAAAAATAAAATCAGAGACAGATCTGGTTAGACAGAGCAGAGATGTGAGGGTGACCACAGAAAACAGAAAAATACAACTACTGAATAAATACTTTCTTTCATAGATTCATAGACTATATCTAGGACAGCTATCAAATACTTTCTTTCATAGATTCACAGACTATATATAGGACAGCTACCAACCCAGCCACTGGGGATGCACAAGCTAGTGCATTTCTTTGTGCCGGTCCCAAGCCCGGATAAATGGGGAGGGTTGCACCAGGAAGGGCATCCGGTATAAAACCTCTGCCAAATGACTTATGCGGAGAACATTTCATATTTCCATACCGGATCGGTCGAGGCCTGGGTTAACAACGACCTCCACCAGTACTGTTAGCCAACAGGGTGCTGGTGGAAATTGGGCTACTGTTGGCCAAAGGAGAAGAGGAGGAGGAAGGCATGCCTGAAGGCAGGAAGAGAGGAGGAAGGTTAGGAGTGTAGTAGTGAGGGTAGGAACTTTGAATGTTGGCAGTATGACTGGTATAGGGAGAGAGCTAGCTAATATGATGGAGAGAAGGAGGGTTGATATATTGTGCGTGTAAGAGACCAGATGGAAGGGAAGTAAGGCCAGGTGTATAAGAGGTGGCTTCAAATTGTTCTATCATGGTCTGGATGGCAGGAGAAATGGAGTAGGGGTTACCCTAAAGGAACAGTACACCAAGAGTGTTTTGGAGGTGAAGAGAGTGATGTTTATGAATCTTGAAACTGATGGTGTAATGATGAATGTTGTTAGTGCATATGCTCCACAAGTTGGGTGTGCAATGGATGAGAAAAAAAAATGTTGGCGTGAGTTGGATGAAGTGGTGGTGAGTGTACCCAAGGGTGAGAGACTAGTGATTGGAGCAGACTTCAATGGGCATGTTGGTGAAGTGAGCAGAGGGGATGAGGAAGTGATGGGTAGGTATGGTGTTAAGGAGAGGAATGCAGAAGGTCAAACGACTGGATTTTGTGAAAAGGATGGACATGGCTGTGGTGAATACGTATTTTAAGAAGAGGGAGGAGCATAGGGTGACGTACAAGAGTGGAGGAAGATGCACACAGATGGATTATATCCTATGTAGGAGGGCCAGTCTGAAGGAGATTGGAGACTGTAAAGTGGTGACAGGTGAAAGTGTAGTTAAGCAGCATATAATGTGGTCTGTAGGATGACGTTGGTGATCAAGAAAAAGAGGAGGAGTGTGAAAGTAGTGCCAAGGATTAAATGGTGGAAGTTAAAAACGGGTGATTGTGAGGTGAAGTTCAGGTAAGAGTTAAGACAGGCACTGGGAGGCAGTGAAGAGTTACCAAATAGCTGGGTAACTACAGTAGAGCTAGTAAGTGAGACAGCTAGAAAGGTGCTTGGTCTGACATCTGGACAGAGGAAGGATAACAAGGAGACATGGTGATGAAATGAGGAAGTACAGGAGAGTATACAGAGAAAGAGGTTGGCAAAGAAGAAGTGAGATTGTCAGGGGGATGAAAAAAGTAGGCAGGAGTATAAGGAGATGAGGTGCATGGCAAAGAGAGAGGTGGCGAAGGCTAAGGCTAAGGATAAGGCATATGGAGAGTTGTATGAAAGACTGGACACTAAAGAGGGAGAAAATGACTTGTACCAATTGGCTAGACAGAGGGACAGAGCTGGGAAAGATGTGCAGCAGGTAAAGGTGATAAAGGATAGTGAGGGAAACGTACTCACAAGTAAGGAGAGTGTGTTGAGTAGATGGAAAGAGTACTTTGAGGGGCTGATGAATGAAGACAATGAGAGAGAGAGAAGGCTGGATGATGTAGGGATAGTGAATCAGGAAGTGAAACAGATTAGCAAGGAGGAAGTAAGGTCAGCTATGAAGAGGATGAAGAATGGAAAGGCTGTTGGCCCAGATGACATACCAGTGGAAGCATGGAGGTGCTTAGAAGAAATGGCAGTGGAATTTATAACCAGATTGTTTAATGACATTTTGGAAAGTTAGAGGATGCCTGAGGAGTGAAGAAAAAGTGTTTTGGTACCTATCTTTAAGAATAAGGGTGATGTGCAGAGCTGCAGTAACTACAGAGGGATAAAATTGATTAGTCACAGCTTGAAGTTATGGGAAAGAGTAGTAGAAGCTAGGTTAAGACAGGAGGTGATGATTAGTGATCAGCAGTATGGTTTCATGCCAGGAAAGAGCACTACAGATGCAATGTTTGCTCTGAGAGTGTTGTTGGAGAAATACAAAGAAGGTCAGAAGGAGTTGCATTGTGTGTCTTTGTGGACTTAGAGAAAGCATATAACAGGGTGCCTAGAGAGGAGTTGTGGTATTGTATGAGGAAGTCGGGAGTGGCAGAGAAGTATGTAAGAGTGGTACAGGATATGTACGAGGGTAGTGTGACATTGGTCAGGACTGCGGTGGGAGTGACAGATACATTTAAGGTGGAGGTGGGATTACATCAAGGATCAGCTCTGAGCCCTTTCTTATTTGCAGTGGTGACGGACAGGTTGACAGATGAGATCAGACAGGAGGCCTCATGGACTATGATGTTTGCAGATGACATTGTGATCTGTAGTGAGAGTAGGGACCGGGTGGAGGAGACTCTGGAGAGGTGGAGATATGCTTTAGAGGAGAGGAATGAAGGTCAGCAGGGCTGAAACAGAATATATGTGTGTAAATGAGAGGGAGGGTAGAGGAATGGTGAGGATGCAAGGAGTAGAGTTGGTAAAGGTGGATGAGTTTAAGTACTTAGGATCAACAGTTCAGAGTAATGGTGAGTGTGGAAAAGAGGTGAAGAAGGGAGTACAGGCAGGGTGGAGAAGAGTGTCATGAGTGATTTTTGACAGACGGGTACCAGTAAGAGTGAAAGGGAAGGTCTGCAAGAGGGTTGTGAGACCAGCTATGTTATATGGGTTGGCGACAGTGGCACTGACAAAAAGGCAGGAGTCGGAGCTGGATGTGGCAGAGTTAAAGATGTTAAGATTTGCACTGGGTGTGACTAGGATGGACAGGATTAGGAATCGGTATATTTGAGAGTCAGCTCAGGTTGGACAGTTTGGAGACAAAGCAAGAGAGGCGAGATTCTGTTGGTTTGGACATGTGCTGAGGAGGGATGCTGGGTATATTGGGAAAAGGATGTTAAGGATGCAGCTGCCAGGTAAGAGGAAAAGAGGAAGGCCTAAGATAAGGTTTATGGATGTGGTGAGAGAGGACATGCAGGCAGTTGGTGTGAAAGAGCATGATGCAGAGGACAGGAAAAAATGAAAACAGATGATCCGCTGTGGCGACCTCTAATGGGAACAGCCAAAAGAAGATGATGATGATCTAGGACAGCTACCCATGGGGGGCAGCTTTCTAAGCCTAGACAGTTTTCCCAAAAGAATAATTATGTCCTGCATCCGACATTGAGGGCCAGGCATTTATAAGCTACATCTGTCTATAAGGGACATGGGTGCCACACCTGGTGTAAATTTCCTATTCCCATCCACTTGTCTAGATTGCGCTTAAACTGGGTAATAGACAAACTCAGCTTCACATGGATTGGAAGCCTATTCCACAAGATGGGCAGTCTCTGAGACATATATCAGTCTCTCCAGCATGTTCTGTTTAAGTCATAGACAGAATTCAGGCCCCTAGACCTTGCATTTCTGGTACTCTGACTTATGGATATGTAGGAGATTCATAAGTGTGGAGTTTGCGTTTGCCTTGTAAGCCACATATATATCACTACTAAGCAATCTATCAGAGACTGAGTTGAGGGAAAGGGCTTTAAGCCACTCTGCATAAGGCAGGTTTGTTACTCATTGTATTCTTTTCATAAGAAACCTTTGACATCACTCTAGTTGTTATATATGCCTGGTCAGGTACATACCAAAGAGAGCTGTGTACTCTATGATTGGTCTGACAAGGGCGGAGTACAGTGGGATAATGACTTCTCTGGGCCTAGATACCATGCTCTTACTTACAAGTTGTGCAACATAAAAGCATTTCCTCCCTGCTGTGGCCACGTGGTGGTCAAAGGTATGGCTACTGTCTAAGCACGTAACCAGATCCCTGACTACTGGGTTGAATTTTAGGGGTGTGTTAAAAAACATGGTAATTATCTCGAATATCACAGTGGTGCAGCGGATAGTGTTGTCACTTCACAACAAGAGGTTCTCCATTTCAACCCTTGGCTAGGGTGCCTTCTGTGCAGAGTCTGCATGTTCTTGTATTCGCAAGGGTTTCCTCCCACATTCCAAAGACATGCAGTAAAAGGACTGGACACTCTAAATTGGCCATAGGTGTATCAGAGTGTGGTGTGGAAGAATTACCATAGCAGGACTAGCCATCTGGGTGTGTAAACCTTGGCTCTAGATAATTGCCACTGTTGAAGTGACACCCTGACTCGTGTACAAAAATGGGAAAAGCAGTTGTGGATGCATGGATGGAATTAGCTCGGATGATTGATTTCCCAAAGGGTACAATTAAGCATTTTTAGCACTGAGTTTAAGACCACGGCTTTGGCACCATTTGTTAGTCACAGATAAACCTTCTTGAAGAATGCTAGTGACTGCAGGGAAGTTAATAATAACCCCCAGCTTGCAATCCTCTGCCAACTTAGTCAGCCATAAATCCTCAGCATTGGTTTTAATTTCAGAGAAACAGATGCCAAAAAGGAGCGGGCCCAGTACCAACCCCTGGTGGACTCTATTAGTGACTGGCCTCATCATGGAGGTGGCTTCACTTATTTTGACCTCCTTGGTCTCATCAGTGAGACAGCTGGCTATCCAGCGGGTGATAAATGGGTTTAGACCTAAATTAGTGAGTTTGACTATAATGCCTGAGTGGGGTATTGTATCAAAAGCCTTGGCCAGGTCGAGGTAAGCTGTGTGCAAAAGTCTTACCTTCATCCAGTGCTTTGGGGGACCCTCTCAAAAAAGTCCGACAGATTTAATAGGCACAACATTCCTTTAACAAAGCAGAACTGTGACGAGTCTAGTGTTTGCAGGTCACCTATGTCCTCATTTATCATGTCTATGATGATTCTTTCCATGGCCTTACATAAGAGGCTGGTAAGACTTATAGGCCTGAGGTTACCTGGATCAATGGCTGGACCTCCTTTGTGCAGGGGAATGACTGTAGCTATTTTCTATTCCTTCAGCACAAAACCTGACTGAAGGCTCTAGTTGAAAAGTGATTCATGTGGACTAGAGAGGTCACGTTTCATGCTATTTATTAAACATCCTGGGATGATATCAGGGCCCATTGATGCAGTATTTTTGGCCTTGAAAAGTGCATTAATCCCCTCAAGTAATGATTGGGGGGATTGTATTATAGGGTTTTTCCTTTGGACTATCAAGGGGGAGTGGGGGAAAAAATTTGAGCTGAACCTGTCAGCCAAATGGTTGGCAATGGCCTCCAGTTCACTGTGGGTGATGTAATTTACAATAAGTTATGCCCATTGTTGTATATTTCCTTTGAGGTTACAGACATAGCTGTAAAAAGCTTTGTGGTTGTCCTTTGCCTGAGAAGCTAGTTTTACTTCAAATTTAGCCTTATAAGGTATTAAGTCTCTTAGCTGTCTCTTTAGATTGGTCAGGGGGCGTTTAGTATGCATGGCTTTGTTCCTCAACGCTTGGCCAAGATTTTTTTTTCTTTTGTTGCAGAACCAATTGATATTGGGATTCCACCAGGGTGGCTTGTCTTTTGAGTTTGTTTTACTCACAGTACGAGTGGACACAGCTCACTCTATACAGCTATCAATATGGCTGTATAGAGATTTTGTAAATAGCTTAGTGTATTCTATGGTGTTTACTGGGTTTGGGAGTGCTTGGAATTTAGCCAAGGTGTTGCTTAACAAACAGAGGTTAGCCTTGGAATAGTTCCTTAAAGGTTTTTGGTTTCACTGGACCTCCGGATTTAAATTTTATTTTAAGTAATACTGCCTTATGGTCAGATCTGATAAGCAAAGTTATTACATTGGGAGAGGAACATTACCCCCCCCCCACCATGTTCATGAGTACAAGGTTCAAGAATGCTTGTATCCCTGGCAGGAGAGTGGACCAACTATTCCAGGATGTTGGTATTAAAGTTTAGGAATTGGTGGTGTAGGATTCACAAGCTAAAGCGGGACAGTTGAGATTCCCCATAAATATTGTATTGGATTGAACAGTAGGAGACTCTAGTATATTGAGATAGGTAGTATGGGTTTCATGAGACATGGAGGGGGACCTACATGTTGCAAGGATATGGTACTACACCCTGTTTATGGTGAGTTGCACATGTATGAGTTCCAGTGCATCATACACTAACAAGTCTGGATGAGAGATTAGTCTTAATATAGACTGACATTCCTCCACCTTTAGTTCTCTCCTGCGCAGCAGCAGCTGCTCTAAAAGTGTGAAAGGCATCATAACCTTGCATTACTGGGGTACCCTCATTGACTTTATACCATGTCTTTTTACTACACAGATGTCTACACTCTCCAGGGAGAGGAAGGCTTGCAGGGAGTTGAGTTTCTTGTTAAGACTTTTACCACTAAGCACCTATAGATATTCCATCCTAGGATCAGTTAAGTTGTTAGGTTTATCAGTTTGGCATTGCTGGAAAAAGGAACTATGGTGGTGGAAAAGGTCTTTGCCAATGTCCAAGAGCCTAGATGGGATAACTGAAGACCATCCCTGACAAAGGAGCATGGTCTGTCAACCGTGTCCTCCCAACCAGTTAAATATTGTACCCCCATGGACTGACACTAGAAGCTAAGCATATTGTTAAAATCAATCATTTTCTAGTTGGTAACATGACATCATCTTTAGAAATTAGTGTGCTGCCCAGTGTTAGGCTCATACCTGCCTGAGACACAATCAGCAAGCTCAATCAGGTCTCACTTCATATAGTCAAAGGAGGTATGTCTCAGGTCATTAACACCCACATGGACTATGACAGGGTCATACTGGTACCTGTGGTTCAATGACCTGAGTGCCTGTGTGACTTCACGGATCCTAGCCCCAGAAAGGCGGCTAACAGAGTCTCTCCTTACTCAGTCTGGTGAGGGAGACATTGGTGTGCCTTACTACAGAACCATCAATGACCAGGAAATTTGGTTGTGTACTTGTTTGCTTAAGGGCTTTGCAGTGGAGGCAATGGATTCTATGTGTAGCTGTGTGTGGTGTTAACAGTGTTTACATGATGGCTGAGGCCTCTTTTTTATTGTACTGTGCAGGAGGGCTTAAGTGTTTTAGGAAGATTTTCTGTAAGTGCCTCACCATAAGTAGTTTTATGTGTAGGGTCTTTACCCTGTGCGGTATAGTGCAAGTGTCACTGACAACCTCTATAGGACTAAGTTTGGTTGCATGAGAGAGTTTTGTTTCCAGCATTAATGTTTATTTATACCTCTCACATACACTATCTGTTTTATTAAGAATAAGTGGGTTGTCAGTGTGCATGAGGCAATTGCTTCAGAATACTCATCTCAACCAGACTGGCCACAGAGAGAGTCAAGAAGTACACATCCATGGCCACTGACCTACTAAGGGGGAGTGAGGAAAACTTAAATATTGAACAAATCAATAAGACAAGTAGCTTGATGAGCAACACTCAGCTATGAGCAAACTAGATGCTCTAGTAATTAAAAAAATCTGTCTATACAGTAATGCCACAATAGTGCAGACCACAGACCAGAAGAAAAACACTAAGAACAGGCACAATACGCCTTTACCAGCAATTCCCAGCTCAGAAGGGTGAAGGCTACCCTATCCTCCCACATGAGAGTAGACCACAGACCTTCTTAATGTAAAATAACTGGTCTGGAGCTCAAGTGCTTAAATCAGAACTAACACACTTTTAAAATAGACAATAAGCCTTCAACCAGCAATTCCCAGGTCAGAAGGATGTATGCTATCCTCTGCATTTTAAAGGAAAGCAAAGATGGTGACATACTGGTTGGGAGGTAGTGAAGAGTAGGTAGAGTAATCCACAAATACCAGGGTAGACCTGGGAGGAGATTGAACTGGAAATGCCTTCCCTGAGAGAAGATGAAGCACAGGGACAAAATGGACTGACATTAAAGGTTCACAGGAATTTGGCCCTAGCTAGAGCTTTCAGCGGATCACTTGTCACTGCAAAACTGTCCCAAGGTCTGGATAACACGAAATGTGTTAACCTTCTACAATGGTGAATCAAAAACCTTACAAAGGATTATAGGCTTGTCAGCTTAAAAGCAATGTCAGGAAAAGTCATGAAGAGATAGTGAAGGAAAGGTTGGATGCTCTCCAAGAGGGCAACAATTTCCAGAGCTACATTACTATCAATATGTCTAGAAGAAGCAGACAATCAAGCCTAATCTACTTTTATGTCTGCATTACAAGGTAATCCGAGAATGGTGTATTAACAGAAGTGTTCTTTCTGGATTTCACCAATGATGCTAACTCAGTCCCGTACTGGTAGCTACTAAGATAACTGAAGAGGCTGGGAGGGGCTGGACCACAATTAAGGTAATGGAATGAGTGAAAAAAAATATCAGGAATAAGGAAAATGATTAGTTGAGTCCTGCAATGGTCAGTCATCAGTCTGGTACATTTGAGTATATTTGTTTTAGGTATATCTGAGGGAATAATGAACAGGATCATCTTCTTATGATAACACTACTAAAAACTCCTGATGTCCACCACGGCAGTAAAACTTAATAGTAAAATCAAAATTTTAATAAAAAGAATATAACATAAAATAAGCAGTCCTCAGTCTTCCGATAAGCGCCTTCGGCAAATAAGCCTTCCTCAGATTGTATAAAAAGAACTGTTCAGCTTTTGTATTTATAAGGCATCACAGCCATTCCTCATTTAGTTCTCTGACACGCCCTTGCTGCAAACCAAAAGGAGGCCAGCTAGCAGAGAGGTATAATTTCCTTCATT
This sequence comes from Protopterus annectens, assembly GCF_019279795.1. Taxonomy (NCBI): domain Eukaryota; kingdom Metazoa; phylum Chordata; order Ceratodontiformes; family Protopteridae; genus Protopterus; species Protopterus annectens. The sequence goes on along the minus strand of NC_056733.1, from coordinate 310,934,293 downwards.
GTAATTAAAGGGGCAGTGCTTCTCTTTACTATAGGATTGTATATGAGAAAACTAATAGCTATGGATGTGAATACATTATATGAATGAAGCAACATTCAAGTAAACTTGCTAATCATATTCCTTCTATTCTTAAGTGCAGGTTTTAATGGCACAATAGTATTCAAGCCTGGTGATCTGTTTGCTCTTAAATTAATTATCCAGCATGTTTCCCTTAGCTCTGTGCGATTATGAACATCACCTCCTCTTGTGGTCTGTCAGACTGCCTCTGTGGCCTTAAATACAAAGTAATGAGAAGGATACTGTGCTACGTGGGCTGCTAAGGCATTATTGGGATCTTTCTGTTTGATGTCCCTCAAATGTCTGAGGATATGTTCCATAAGACGTTGATCTGTTTTGCCAACATAGAAAACACTACATTGGCAGCAAGTCGCTAAGTATATGATGTGGGAACTAGTACAATCAGCATAGATATTAAAATCGTACTGTTGCCTGGAGTATGGACGTACAAAAACATTGGAGCTGTCAATGGAGTTGCAAGCTTTGCATCTTAAGCACTTGAAAGTGCCCTTTCTATTAGAATTGGACCTATTTCTTTCAAATCCATCTTTGTTGCAAATGAGACGTTTCAAATTCTTCTTATTCTTGTATAGGAATCAGCCATCACAGGACTCTAAGAACACAGAGTCAAGAACGGAAAAGGAAGAAGCTAACACTTTAATTGGATCTGAACCAAGTTTAGCAGTGAATCTTTCTAATATGAGTTTAAGCCCTGATATGATTTCCTTGTTAGACAAGGGCCTGAGTTTTATTCCAGCCTTATCGTCTGATATTAGTGAATTTGTGCTGGATATCAGAATGTTTTGCAGGAACCTTGCATTAAAATGTATTTTTGGACAAGCTAATGACAGTAGATGGCTACCTTATACAAAATTGAGTATCTTTGTTCCCCCCTAATCCTCCACCAGTGGAAATGTTCTTGAGATTATGTGAAGATGAAATCTTCAACCTAAGGGGTAATACAACCAAAGGACAGGGACGTTTCTTCAATTTAACTACTAATGAGAATGAAATGCTGAAGCAGCTAAAGGAGACAGACAGCTTGGTCATCAAGCCTGCTGATAAGGGAGGATGTATAGTAGTGATGGAAGCTGTATGGTACAGGCATAAAATGCTCTCTGTGCTGGATGATGAAAGAACATATAAGAGATTAAGTTGCAGTGAAGCTACGACTAAGGTAGATCGTTTTCGTAGCCATCTATATGATCTATTGATAAGAGGCAAATATCTCACAAGAACTATACGAGTTCTTTGATTGCCCTAAACCTATGTTTCCATACATCAGCGGACTCTCCAAAATTCACAAGGATTTAGTTGACCCACCCCTACGTCCCATAGTTTCTGGAAGGGGGTGGGGAACTGAACCTGTTTCCATGTACGAGGAGAATGAATTAAAGAAGGCCCTGCCACTAGCAGGAACTGTATTGAAGGACTCAGGAGATTTTCTGGAAAAACTCTTTTTAGTTACTAAGGACCTCAAGAAATATGAAGATTTGTTACTAGTGACAATGGACATCAAGAGTTTGTTTACGGTGATTCCAAATGACTATGGTCTACAGGCAATAAGATCTTTCATAGCAAGGAACAGTATGGAAGTAGAACCAATATGTTCCTTGCTGGAACTTGTATTGGAAAATAACATCTTTATGTATGGGGATTCTTTCTATTTGCAGACATGGGGTGTGGCTATGGGCACCCCATGTGCAAATAGTTACTCTAATTTGGTTCTGGCTGAGTGGGAACATAATGAGCTGATACCCAGCACTTGGAAACAATATCTAGTGTACTACGGCCGTTTTGTGGATGATGTCTTTATCCTTTGGAGAGGCAGCTCTACACAATTGGACCTTTTTGTCAACTTTATCAACGAGAGCACTGAATTTCTAGAGTTTGTGGTTAAACATTCTTCGGAGACCATAGAATTTCTGGATGTAAAGATTCATCTGCATCCTGATAGAGGCATCAGTACAGGAATTCATAAAAAAGAAACCTGGAGAAATCATTATCTGCATAGGGGGAGTATGCACCCGAGACATATTTTTGATAACATCTTTGAGAATCAGATCTTAAGAACCTCAAGATTATGTACTGAGAATGAAGACTTTGTAGCAGAACAGAGAAATATTGAGACACATTTAAGTAAAAGATCCTACAAAAGAAAGAAACTAAGATTGAAGCATGATCCACAGGAATTAAGGAGAGGAAAGGGACGTCCCTACTTCTCTGAACCCACATCGTGTCATCATGACAGCCTGGATCTTAAAACTCAATCACAGCAACTTAAATGTTTGTTAACATGCACTGCTGACAATAAGCAAGTATGTGAAGTTATTAGGAAGGCTTATTTGCTGAAAGCGCTTATTGGAAGACTGAGGACTGCTTATTTTATGTTACATTCTTTTTATTAAAGTTTTGATTTTACTATTACGTTTTACTGCTGTGGTGGACAACAGGAGTTTTTAGTAGTGTTTGTCTTTTCTCTTCCTCATTGGTGTCCTTCACAGTGTAAGAAAGTTTTTTACCTATCTTATGATAACACAGTTAGTTACAGCACTGAAAAACAGAGACGCTGTTTAAAAAGGGATTGGGAAAGAGTTATCAAGTAGGCAAAAGGGTGGCAGGTGAGACTCGCAGCATAAAAATACATCCCTGCCTGCCTTCCCTATCAACAACTGATATCAGATTATCGGGAAAGAGAAATGAATAAGGGGATCCTAAGTGAAAGATCAGCATTGGTAGAGTTTTTAGCAGAATCTAGAACAGAAGCTGCATTAGAAAGGGATAATTAGTAGGGCATATAAAACACTGAATGACAAGTATAGGAATTAATCAGAGGAGGTTAGAAAGGATTGGGAAGAGAGGCTGGACTGTATAGAAGTGATGTATAATGTTTACAACTGAAAATATGTCAACATGGTTTGTTTTCATTTATATAAATGTATGATTGCCTATGTCATAAGTGATAATTCACAAGAAGAATGTTTTTTGCTTGAAAAAGAATAAATCACTAGCCAAAGGCATTTAAAATTCAATAATAAAATTCTTTATAAGTAATAAATAGAATTAAGTGGTTCATCTTATAAAATGAAATATTTAAACAGGTAAAAATTCAGAGAGACAAACGGCATGTAAAAGAACTCAGCGTAGAAGTTTATTTGGACATATTACTATCACTAACTAAAGTAACTAATTATATACTTGATTTTCTACTGGAACTTTGAAGTCCAAGCAATGACTATAAATCTTCACAGGCCATGAATTCCAGCTTCAGCTTAGATCATGAATGCAATTTACTTGCACAGTTCAAAAGTAAGACAGTAATTATCTATGTTTCTCACTACTAATGAGAGTCACAGCAAAATTAAACTTTTTTATTCAGTTTGGACAATGTCAGTCTGATTTATAGGGTCATCTCAAGGAAGAGTCCACATAAGGTAATGCATTCCTTAAGCTCTGAGGCTTTACAAACACATGCATATATGAGCAGCAGACAGTTTCATTTTCTAACACTTCTGCTGAAAGTAATGAAATACTAAGCTCAATTCACATTTTTACATTCTGTACACTTCATACATTTGGAAACAACAATCTCAGTCTTTATGAAGAAAGAAAAAGTATATACATTTATTTCAAATTAATACAGCCTTCTTTACGTTTAAATGAAAGGTAACCACATTTTACATAGCCTGTCAGACTTACTTTCTGAAAGCAGTTGCATTTACTTTAGCATGTTACAAAAGCCGAAACATATGAACAGCTTAGGACTCTTTTAGAGCAGTGAATGAAGGCACCTAACTAACGCAAGCTAAATAATTGCGCAAATTTGATAGTTCTTTCCGTCATCTAGTTTACCTTACATAAGTGCGTAACAGCTGAAGTAGGTGCAACCTTCTTATTGAGTTCCTAATGCAAGTAGCCAGAATTACCTTAATATTATATTAAAGTCAATTTGCTAAAAAAAAAAAAAAAAAAAAAAAAAAAAAAAAAAGGCAAAATGACTTGGTAAACATTTGCTACAACTGTATTTCTGAAAATATATGTTCTTTACCTTCTATGATAGCTCCAAAATCTGATAAACACACACAGATATAGCATAAAACTTTCTTGAAACATTCTAATCTTACAATGGTAGTAAGAAAACATGTTACAAGAAGCAACATTAAGAAGAAAAAGCACATTACTAATAGAATATGAAGACATGAATCTTACTAGAAATTAAAAGTATTAATATAAACTTAATGTACTTATAACTAATAAACCCCAAGTCGAACTCACTGCCTACCTTTAGAGTGGCTTACAATTTAATTCAAAAACAACTACTTAACTATAAGCTTAGCTTAGTTATATATAACATTGTAATACAACAAATCTACAAATGCTAATAAATAAAGCAGACATTCAATTTACTCAAACAGAAAAACTGTTTTTTTTTTACTTCAGTGACAAGTATACCTCTCAACTGTACCAAATTCCTCGGTATTTACCAGTTTTAAGGGCAAAACAATGGGGTGCCATGAATTTACGAGTAGCCCCTTCAATTCATGACTTTTTTATTTTTGTTTACAATTTTAAGTGATGGCATCAAGCATCAGCTTCCTGCCCGACTGTCTGCCAGGCTTGGAGACTGGTGGGAGTTTTAAACCAAGGGTGACATAACTGACATTACTAGTACTAGTAGTTGTTGTGCATCAGTTTGTTTAACACTGCCTGCCTAGTGCTTATATGGCTGCCAGCGGCAAAACCTGTAGATTGTACATTCATGGAGTTTGCGGCCATTAGTGGACAGTGTACAGTGGTACCAGCTCTGAAGTTATGGTCCGGTCAGCAGGATGAAGGTGTACGTCACACAACTAGCACCAGTTGTTCTGTTGCTCTGTTGTTGGTGGTTGTTAAGTGTGAACAAAATATGCCACACTCTTAAATGTTTTAATGGAAAGGAAAGGGAATGGAGGCCAGTTTAAATGAACTGTTCAAGGATGTCAAGAACTGATAGAAATGAGCAAACCTGATGCCGAATCTTATTCTTTCACCGCATCTTGCTATATTACAAAAATAGTGTATTTTTCATTTTATCTGCTACAGCATGCCATGTGATCCTTGCACACACTTACAGAGCACAGTAAATAACAGTGTTCTGTTAGATATAGGGTATACAGCTTTAATACAAATCATCTGGCTACAATGCTTTCCGATTCCATGTCATATGATGCACCACTCACCTACAGAAGTCATTCTTTCAGTTTACATATCAGCCATATTACATCAAAACTTCTTCTTGGTGTTGCTTATTAACCTTCTGGTCATAACAAGGTGCTGAATAATTGCAAAAAATTAATACAAACTTAAAGAACTGAAGACATATATCTTCAAAATATGTGGGAACCATCCATGATTTTTAGAGGCGTCTCCGATTCTGACTAAAACTTCTGCTCTGTCCCTTCTACAACTGACAATTTTGGGAGAAATGGTTGTGGATTAAATTAAAAAGGATTGTATGACTGTATGCTTCTTTTACTAAAAAAAAATGCATGTTAATTCCGATTTCCTTTTTCTATTTTCCATGCTAACACAACCAATAGTTAAAAAGTGTCACCATGACAGGGCTTTTGTTTCCAACTTCCTCTGGATTTCTCACTGATTTTGGAAGCAAGGATTTGAGAGCTATGAGCTGAAGTAAAGAAATACAATTGTTTCAAGAATTTTTGTGCATGGAAGACAAGTATATTTCACGGTTAGAAAATGTCCCAACTTGAAGGATGGGAATGCTTTCATGACTTATTTTATATTTGTAGTGTGCTTTTATCAAAACTGATATACATATGAAATACAAAGTCAGTATTTTGCAGACGTATTCCTTGTTTTACTTCAAATGAACTGGTTACATAACTTGTCAGAAACTCATTCTCCAAACCTACAGCACAAGCCTCTCAAGTGCTCTGCATTCAGCACTGGTTTTAATGTTTGTTCTGCTGCTCCAGTTTGTCCATTGACAGTTCTAATGTTTGCTCGTTTATTGGCACACTTGTAGAGCCAATGAATGAGGAGATCACCCTTACTCCATGTATGCTAACTGTACCACTACCCTGACCCTTAACCCTAACGCTACATATAGGGTTCTAAACATCCTTTCCCTAACATACCCACATACACATATACTTCAAATTTACAATACAAAACATACAAATATATCTATCTTTAACACAGTGTAGTCATGTCAAGGATAGCTCTACATAATGAAGTCACAAAAACTGGAAGACACCATATGATCGAGTGGACTGTGGTAGGAATGATTACATAACTTGGAGACTGCGACATGCAGAGAGTGTAGAGTGCACATTCATACATGCATCAATGCACCTCATAGCTGTGATATGGGCACAGCTGGTAACCCATATAAGGTCCACACAGATATGTGGCAGCAGGTTTTCTTTTATAAGTGGGAAGAGGGGGGTTGATAAGACAGTTGGCAGGAAAACAGGGAAGCACACACAGTATGATGGGAAGAGGAATATAGTGTGGGGGTGGGGAAAGAAGCTTTTTTTTTTTTTGGAAGACATATCATGGAGGATGCTCGCCATAAACTACAGGATGCCATGAAAGAGGTGAAAAAGAAAGTCTGTCTACTAGGGACACTAGAGTGGTAATTGGTAAGTGGCAAAGTGTAACTGTCTGAGACTCAATCCAGTTGAGGTGATCAAAAACACATGTTGGTGGAGGGGAAGCTTGTGAGATTCCAGTGGAAGCTAAACCTAAAGTTAGGCTGCTGTGAAACTCCGAGGCATGGCCTGTGTATTACAGGAGCAAGTTTTAGATCAACAGCTTCTATAGATCTTGAATATCACACACCATGTTTCCCTTTTCTATGGATACAACACTATGAACACAGATATAAGATTAGATGAAGTTACACTATGAATACAGATATAAGATTAGATGAATTTCCATTGTAATCATTAAAAGGAACAAAAGCGCTAATCTTATATGTGTGTTGGTAGTGTTCTTTCCACAGAAAAAAGAATTGTGGTTTGCATTATTCTTATCCTTTTGTATTATGTTTTTTGGATTTTATAGATCTTGAATATATGACAGACTGAAAAAGGAGTATGTGATATTTCGGGTCAGTAAAGATGAGATTGCTTGCATGCATAAGAAAGAAGCAAAACTTGGTTAAGAGAAGAACTGCAGGTAAGAACATCTGTAAACAGTCTAGCGGCTCTTGCTTATTTATGAGTTATATGTTTCAAGAGCAGCTATGAAAAGTTCAGTTGATGTCCAGTCCCTGCTGCTGTTTTAAGCAGTAGATTTCTGAGTGTACATCGTCTTTTGCTGGGCATGATGTTTTTACAGCTAGGGAGGAGTGCAGTTGAGTTGTGGGAGACCAGTAACAGTTTTGACATACTTCTTTACGGATTTAGACTGGAAGTGGGGAGGAAGATACAGATGCCAAGATAATGCAGTGGTTGCTTTCGGTTACATTTTTCAAATATGTGCATAACAACTGAAGTAGGTGCAACCTTCTTATTAAGTCCCTAATGCAAGAAGCCAGCTGAAGTAGGTGCACACTTCTTATTGAAAGATCCAACTGACTGTTTAATTGTACACTTGAATTGCTTTTAAAACAAAAGTTTGTGTGTATTCTGTATACTATAGCGCTCAGCCTTCCAACTCCAGAATGTGGAACTAATGGGCAGAATGTGGAACACTTACTAACAACTTCAACTAGGAAGTTGACAGAACAGATGGAGTGAGTTACATTATACTGCAGTTTTGCTGAATTAATACGATTCAGTGTAATTTACTATGGATATCAGCTAAAAAATTCTGTAGTGCCCTGTTTTAATGTGTTAACACAGGGGATTGAGTGGATATTGAAGGCTGTAGGAGGTTGCCCTAATATTTTGTGAGCCTTGAGATTAGAAAACTGGGCTTTTTCTTGTCGGGTAGTTTTCATTTCCAGAGCAATGTATTTTACTGTAAGAACTATTTAGTCACTGCTGATTAGTAAATGACTTAACCTGACAATACCTACCTCAAACTCTTTCTCTGTCCAGGTTTGCCGACCGTGTTAATCGAAATAAACTATCTTAATTCCTAAGTTATCCAGGACTTAATGCAAGTGTGTTGTTTAAACTGAAGAAAACAGTTGTTTGCAATAAGAACTGGATAAGGATACAGACATTTACAGCACATGCAAGTAATGACTGCATGTGCTTTGCAGCATGGAAGGGGGGGGGTTGGCAACAGAGAATGAAAAATTTGAGGAGAACTTTGGATTTGAGTTAGAAATAAGTTTTTCCTAGAAAGATGTGGTTCATTCATTTGACTTATTATTGTAGTTATGGATATGAGTTAGACAAGTTGTTTCTATGAGATTGTGGTTCCTATCCAGGTAGCCCATTCATACTTAGTGTTTTAACAGTTCACTGATATTTTTATATTGGCTTTGATGCTATAGAAATTCTCACCATTGCCTTACATTCAGTGTCAGTATCTTCTGCATTGTTTTATTTTAAATATCTTGTGCCAGTGGAACTAGAAGACATTTGCTCTGTACAAACTGCTCTCAAGTCAATGCACAATATTTTCCAGCATTTTGTGGATACAGTTGACAACATGCACATCTTTCAAAGTCTTCAGATCAGTTTGTGTTAGAGTAACTTTGTTAACCATGACTGATATTGCCTGCTGAAAGATAATTATCTCTCCCATAATTTTCTTAAACTTAATAGTAGTTTTATATGGAATATAAATACATGCCAAAGTAATCCTTCGAAGCACTTTGATTGTCCCAGGGTGGTTCGCATTTATTAATCCTGGCTTACATAGATTTAGACTTTTATTTTCTGTAGTACTGGTGATATTTCATTATGTTCAATTGTAGGTCTTTCAAACACTGATGGTGAAAGAAAACACGACATTTAAATACTTTGTTATAAAGCATGGTAAAGAAATGCCAACATATTTTTAATAAAGGCATAACTAAAAAAAAAGGATAGCTACTGCCATAAAAACATGCATATTTTGTGTTTAATATTTTGTCTGTTCTTCAATTTGTGGTTGAATGCTGGTGGTATCTCACAATTCCATTGTACTGGGTGGGGGTACATAATTATGTAAACGCATTTTATGTTAATCAGCATACAGAGTTTTGGCCAATTGTACCTACTTCTTATGGGACTTTGTCCAGATTTTTGATGTTTCCATGTTGAGAGGTATGGTGGCAAGTCTCTCAACCCTCTTCCATGGTCCAGCAGAACCCCCCCCCCACACACACACACACAAGCACCCTTAAAATTAAAAAAATAACTTCAAAATCACAGCCTCTTTAAATGAATAAGCATTAAGATGCAGTGATCTTGGATTAATAAGGGTATTTTTTTCTCCAATTAAGTATTCTCCTGTGAAATCAGTTTACTGACTCATGAAACAGAAACAAAAGCACTTTACCAAACTGAAAGGCATATGTGTAACCCACCACTGTTTACGCTGGGGAACATAATATGCAGCTTTCTTTGCCCAACAAGTACAATGAATGACCATTTGTTTTGGTCTACATATGAACTTTGGAATGAGAAGTCGAATCAGAAGGAAGAGAATTTTTTGTTACACGAGGAAGAATACATATGCAAACCAATTTCACTCATGCTCTGTTTAGCAGTGCAAGGCAGAAGAGAAGGACAACTGTACTCCCACAAATATCATAGAGGTAGACTTCTGTGGTTTCCTACTCTCAAAAGACACACACACAAGAAAATACTCCAGAATCCCAAACTCAAGAAAAGGACTGGGAGTTTGGCAAAGGGAGTCATGTTAACATGTTGGCATCTTGTCCTGATGTGAATAATTGAGAGCAATGCCATCTGACTATGGCTCCTTTACTAGACTTGTATCATGTTTTTGTACAGGATATATGATCTAGCCTTCCCTAGTTTCTTCAGATTCAATAAGATAAGCTTGTTGCTAGACCAAATAAAGTAAACCCTCAGATTCAGCTTCTCCTAAAATGTCTTCATGGCAAAGACAATTTCCCACAACTCCAAATAGTTTATATGGAGTCCTCTTTTCTAGGGTGACACTCAAACTGAATTATAGAAGAGCCACTATGTTCCTGTACCTCATCAACAAAGTGACCATGGAGAGCATCAGCAATAGGATTAGCTGCTGGATAGGAAGAGCCACACTGAGACTGATGGCACTGTGCAACACTCCAGGGTATAGACATAAGAGTTTCATGCCTGAATATGATTAACGAGTGCCTGTTGACCCTGAAGTTTCTGACTCCATTGTAACATTTACATAGTCACTCGTGAAATATTCTGTGAGTTCATGGTAGCCATCATTCCAAGAATATGCCATACAATCCAAGAGTCTACCGTCTGCTGCATTCTCAGTCAGGTTTTCTGCATTCCCAAAAGTGATGATCCACAAGAAAGAATGCCCAGATACATGCCAATGAATGCAGCCCTCAAAGATGGGATCAGAGAGGACTTCTCCCAGTTTATGGAGATCAAAAGAGAAAAAAAAACATTTCAGTCGTTCTATTTTGGACTTAAGTTTGATATAATGCAGAAGTAAGTGAAAATTGCCCCTTTGAGCAAACAAAATACACCCTATGTACATTAGAATTATTGATCTTCAGGCCTACTGCACTCCTATCTCTTCATTCAAAAAATACTGAATAAATGTCTTCAGAAACAGCTACTTCAACACCTCCTGCAGGAACAAGTCGACTCCTATACAACATGGTTTCCACCCAGCCCATAGCACTATTAACCTTCATTAAAATTATAAACAGAGCCAAAGACAACAGTAAACTTGTCTCCTCCTCTTTACTGTTAGACTTGTCTACAGCCTTTGACACAGTATCCCCACAGTAAACTCTGCTACAAATGTCTTTTTTTGGCCTATCATAATGCACTCTCCACTGGAATAACAGCTACTTGTCTAACAGATGTCAGTCTATTAAATGGCAATGTACCCTGTCCTTAACTAAACATAACCATAGGTGCACCCCAGGGGTTCTAGTCATGGTCCTCTCATCTTTACAATTTTTCATTGTCAGTCTTCAAACTTCTTCCCAACAAGCTTTCCTAATACAGTGCACAGATGATTCTCCTCTTACATACACTTCTAATAGCCTAATCTATCTTTAAGAAATAACACAAGAAGCATTTAATATAGTATCAACCAGATAATTCAACTTTAATATGAACAGCCCCAACAATATCCAAATTCCAAGAAACTACTCAAATATCTTTATCTGCTGTCAAAAACTGTCTGAAAAATTCAAACTTGCTCCTTAATCCCAGTAAAAAAAATGATGCTCTTCAACTAAGACATTATCTCAGTCAAAACCAGTCTATCTTTGTTACATCTGCAAATAAAACTAAAACTGATTTTGTACTACCATACTAAATTACTAGCAACTGTAATGGATAATAATCTTAAATTTGATCTACTTATTCGTTAAATAATTTAAAACACCCAAAAAGAAACTGGTCTCCCTTACAGGGCCAGCAAGAAAACCCTAGCCTCATCCTGTTTGTTTCCAACCATGTTATATGCTTCATCTATCCTTGCAAACCCAAGTTCTACACAAACATCTAAACTAGCCTCCTCTTACAACCAAGTAGCTAAATTTGCTACCAACACTGCACACATAACCCACCACTGCCAAGCCTTAAAGTGGCTAAAGTGGCTACAGCTCAACAACTGTCTAACATACTCTAAGCTAGTTATGGCATACAAACTAATACATTATCCTGAAAAATTGCTCTGCATTAAAAATATACAATTGCCCTACACCCCCACAAGAGACTTTCATTCTGGGGAATAAATTTCTACTAAGCACTAATAAGGCAAATAATTAATCAGGGGACTCACTATACTCCTGTTGCATCTGCAAGTTCTGGAACATCATAACTACACAAGTAAAAATGACAAACTCCCAAACTTCAAACTCAAGCTCAAGCTCAAACTATACCTTACCCTGTCCTGCCCATGTTTATATGTTCATCACCAGGTTGAGAGCTCTACTGAAAGCGCACACTTCTTATTACCTTATCAACTACCATTTTCTGCCCCTGTATTATAAGCAGTACAACTGTGAGAAATGTCTCTCCTGTACTAGAATTGATCTACCCCCATTTAACACTAATTCTAATCTTTCTCTTTCTAACTATCCCTCATCCACCACTCTACCCCTCCCATGCATTCCATATTATACCCAAGTTATAACCATTCCAGACACACCAAGGCAGAACAGGCAACCTAGACAGAAGTAATCCTTTACCACGCTCTTACTCTCATGGTCTTATCACTGTTCTCCTATACAATACTAATATCTCCCCTCTCACACAAGTGTATAACTTACTTCTCAATTATGTGCTTCTAAATTATATAGGTTCAAAGGACTGTATATGTTTCATATGGAAATAACAGTCTGACAAGCACATCAGCTCAGATTACAGTTAGCCTAGCAAGCTGAATTAACAACAGTACTATATGTCATATAGCTATATGGCAAAAATCCTTTTTGATGCATATAGTTTTACTATTTATCCAAGAAAATTGTAGGCAGTAATAATACATCGTAAAATGTAAAAAGTTCAACAGTTAAAAATGATTTTATATAGGTGCAGAAATGCACAGTGTTACATTACTACTTTGAATTTCATTTAAAATAAGTTCAGAAACTTGACACAACTATCAAGTTAAATGTAAGTGCTACAGCCAAGACCTTAGAAAAAGCTGTCCATTTAGTGGTGAGACAGAAACAGATTTTGCAAGCATCAGATGCCAGTAATAAGATTTTTCCTGTAAATACTGAAACTGTAGTAGTAAAACAGACTTCACCAGTCCCAGCATTTAAATGTTTTTTTTTTTTTTTTTTTTTTTTTTAACTTGGGCATGTAAGAAAATTGTTAAAAAGTTCAAGCCCAAGGGATAATCATAAGTATGCTGTAGCCCAGGTTAATGTTGCCAGTGACGTACCAGATTTTCAGAATATGTATTAAGGCTGTAATAGTCCAGCACCAAATCAGTTGGTATATTTGACTTTATTCCAGGTTGAAAAGGATGGCAGACCATACATGTCATTACTCATAGAAAAGAAATTTTGGCACAATGTATTACTTGACACAGGGGCTTCAGTTTCAGTTACAAACAGGCCTCTGCCAGAGGACTCGAGTACAGTTTCTTTTTTTAAATAAAGCCAATCAGCTTGAAAAAAAAAATAACAGCACAATTCTGGTTACATTCCCAGTGTGACAGTACCATTTTGGAAATGGACATTATGTCAAAATTAGGTGTTGTATTAAATTTTAATAACAAGATATTGTAAAAAATCAGTCTACAGACCTGCAGGAGTTTATTAGCAGCAAATGTTTATTTCATGCAGAAAAAATGTATGTTTATTTCATGCAGAAAAATGTAAATAAATTAAGCACAGTAAGCAATGCTACCAGTTTATAGTTGTTAAAGCTGCATTTCATGCAGAAAATTTTAGATAAAGTCGTAAGCAATGCTATCAGATTATAATTGTTAAAGATGCAAATGTTAATGGAAGGACCTGATACCAAATACAACCAACAACTTTAGCTACCCAGCCTTGCACAAGAAATGAAAAGAAGAGGGTTAAAAGGCCTAACTACACAGAGGACACTTCAGCATTAAATCAGGCCTTCCTTTTACCTTATCAGTGACTGGAACAATGCAGAACAAAATTTGTCAAAAAGCCGTGGAGCAGAAATTGACTGTCTATGTGTTTCAGTCATTTCTTCAATGTTTATTTAAAGTTAAAATGTATAAGCTAAAGCAAGCATGCAAGTTTTCAAACAATTATATAACAATAATACTAGGTTTCAGTTTATGTATGTTTTCAGACAATGTTCTCATGTTTTCAGGTTCGTGATAATAAGTGTACAGCAGTATTGGCTTTCAGTCTGTGTTCAGATAGACTCCAGTTTGTGCTCAGGTAACACTGTCAAAATGTTTTCATGTTTTCAGACAATTGTATAACAGCATTAGTTTATATATATATATATATATATATATATATATATATATATATGCTCAAACAAAAGATAGTTTGGTTTTCAGAATATAACATTTACCAGTTTCAGTTATGCTTTTATCTGTGTTTACTTAACACTGGCAAAGGATATTCTTTTAGTATTAGTTTAGTTAGTTTCAAAATATACGCAGACATTTTTAAATGTTCAGTGTATGCTAATGTAAATATCAGCCAAGTTTCAGAATATGACATTCGTATTCAGTTATGTGTTCAGTATAGTACATTTCGATCAAATCTCAAAATACTTCACAATATTTAGTCATTAGTTAAGAGTAAAGTAACAGACTTATTTGTAACAGGCTTATTACATTATTCAGTCATTAGTTAAGGGTAAAGTAACTTTTTTTTACAGGATTGTTAAAATAAGTTATCTAATGAATAGGTAGTAAAAGTTATTCAATGCACTCAAGGCATAACACGGCAAGCTTAATTTGTTAATTAGTTTATAAATTACAGTGCACTTTACATAATTATTATACATTAGTCAGAAAATAAGGACAATAACACACAATGCAAAGTTACAGACTTAAAATACAGAAAGTATAGGTTTTACTAAGCTATTATAAATAATAAATATTCATAAAAAATTAAAAAGTGAGTAGTAATAAATAATACATATAGACACAAGTTATCACAGAATATAGTAATTATTCTTCAAGACCACTTATAAAGTTATCTTTTTAGTGCAGATTTCAATTAAACAGCCATCATGCTTGATAGGCTATATAATATGCGGCAGAAAAAACTGCCAAGGAGGGGATTCCTCTATATCCAATGCAGTAAAAGAAAATTAAGGTAAACGGTATAACTTAGGTGAGCCAAGTAGGCTCAATGGTTGGCGCAAATCTGGCAAAAAGTCCAAGACATGCAGGGGATGCTGATAAAAGGGCACAATACAAAGTTGCCAGTCCAGTCCCAGGAATAAGGCTGTAAGCAGCTAATAAAGTACAACCATTAGCTACTAGGTTATGTAGGTTTTTAGAAAATTTGTCCTATCATAAAATATAAGTTTTAAAATCCTCAGCTAAAAAAACTATGTAAAGAAATTCGGGAGGAGTGTATAATATGTCTACAAACTAACCCTTCACTAAAAAACAGTGTTTACCTCAGTTGCAGAGAGTGCCAGTTTCAGAATAATCATGTTACAGTATGCAAATTAATTTTGGAAGACCTCTTCCTCCAGAAAAAGGGAGTTAAATAATGTAAAAGTTTTAAATAAATAAAAATCAAATCATAAAGTTAAGAAACTCCAATACAAACAGGCCATAAATGCTCAAGTAACACCTAGTGGTCAAAATTAAAATTGCAAGTTTATTCATATCATACAGTTAATTAAATCATAAAGTTAAAAGACTTCAATCCAAACAAGGCATAAATGCTCAAATTGCAGGTTTACCAAATATATATTTTTTTTATTTTCAGATTATATAGCATAAAGCTAAATACAGTAGTTAGCAATATAAATGTAAGGTAACTACAGAAATAGGTCCCAGTAGACTTCTGTCATGGACCTCAGGGGCAACTGTTAGATTAGGGATTTCCATTTTAAAGTAGTTATTAGACATTAGACAGGCTAAAGGGTAAACTAAACTGTGTTTCACTTGTGCATAAAAGACAGTTAAGCAGAAAGGAAAATAACCTTGCTGGCCAAACACAAAAGACAGTTTATTTAAAAGAAAAGATAAGCATAAAGTGTTCAGACAGAATGTTCTCTTCTCATAGGAAAGATACAATCTTGTCAGCTACAGAATGTTTTTTGCACATACAAAGCAAAGCCTGAGACCAAGGTTAGAAAAAGTAAATAAATTACTGGACTGAAGAAATATAATAATATGTTGTGTCCATTAAGGTTAGCAAGTTCATTTGACCTGTTACTTCAGAGAAGATGTCAAACACTCGAGCCTGAATACAGAAAACAGGTCATCTAGAAACCATGTCAGTTTACGTTGCTCAGGACAATCAGAATATGATGTGCAGCAACTTGAATTGTTTATCGGTACTGTTAATGAAGACAGTATTTGGATATTGTGAACTTCTAATAAAACCTTATTAAATGAACTACAGTGAACTACAGTGTTTGGAGAATTCATTCTGAAAAGTGCACAAGACTTGGTCCATAAAGGAGAGACTAGCACCTGCTCAGCATGAGCTTGGGTAATTAAGACTTTCATTTCTCAATCTCACTGCATACAGTGTTTCCAATTAATTATGGTACAGCACAGTAATCTCAATTTTTACAGTAAGTACTAAGCTAGCTGCCCTTGCAGGCATTTTAAGCCTAGCCAACTTCCCTTTTTGTGTTTGAATTAACCTATCCCATTTGGTTAGAGAGTGTCCTTACCTATCCAATTGTCGATAATTGTATTATCACTCCTAATGAAAATAACTAGGATCATGCCATATATGAGTGAACCCATGCATGGGGATAAAGCATTTAGGAGCAGTCTATCAGTAGTACAGAGGGCAGTCATGGGTAGAATGTTCTGTTACTCATCCCTCCAAATTTTGCTATTGATGGTTCAGAAGAGGTTTAGATCCCTATACAGAGTATGTATAATGCCATTTGACTTACTGATGTGCAGTAAATCCATCAGTACTGGGATGACAGATGCCTTATATGCCAGACAAAGATAAACTCTTAGCAGTCTGTAGAATACAGAATATGGTGACAGGGCTTTGAGTTGACTGATGTAGGATATGTTGTTTAGACCTTGAATGCTTTTAGTAAAGTACCTATATGGGCATTCAAGTTGTTTCAAGTGTCTGGACAGGTACATGCCAAATGGGGCATTATACACAATGTTTGGCCTAATGAGGGTTGAGTAAAGGGGGCAATGACATCTACAGGTCTAGACACAGTCCCTTTGTTTATAACCTATACAATATAGAAATACTTTTTTACAAGAATGGATACATGCTGGTCAAAACTAGGTCACTATCCACATAAGTTCCCAAATCCAAAACAACTGGGTCAACTATTAGGAGCATATTGTGAATGTGGTAGTTTCCTGGGGTACATGCCTTCCTAAAAGATACAATAATGCATTTCTGGCATTTAGTTTTAGTCCACGATTTGGGAAAAACTTTCCAACAGGCAGTCAAAGTGATTTGAGGATTCAAATGACTGCTCCTAGCATGAATCATCATCATAATCATCATCAACTCCCTTTTTCCCATTTTCTACATGGGGATGAGGGATGTGTTAACTGTTGCCATTTCTCTTGATTAAATGCCACACTCCTGTCTTCTTCGACACTCAGATCTTCTCTCAAACAATCTATCCGCCTCTTTGCTGGATGCTCTCTTCTCCTCTTACCTCTTCCTGTCGGTACCAAATCTTCACCAGATTGTCTTCTGCTTTTCTGCACATACCCAAACCACCATAATCTGTTCTCTTTGATCTTTTCTGCAATTGGAGGTACGTTGGATTTTGCTCTTATTTCCTTACTTCTATGTCTGTCCCACAGTGTGCATTCTAGCATCATTCTCAGGTGCTTCATTTCCATCACCTCTAGCTTCCTCATCTTCTCTGCCCAGGTTTCTGTACCATACAGTAGTACTAGTTGCATCACTGTCTTGTACACCTTACTTTTCCACTTCTTTGGCATTCTTCTGTTATACACTACACCTGACACTAACACTTGGCTGCAGCTTCTTCAATTCTAGTTTTGACCTCTTCATTCAGACTTCCCTTCTCCTCAACCACCCCTCCCAAATACTTGAAGCTATTAACCTTTGCCACTATCTTCCCTTCTATCTCAATTCTCAGCTTCTTCTAATTTCCCCTATTTGTTGCCATTACCACTGTCTTAACTGTACTTAGTTTCATCCCATGTGCCTTCAGTTTTGCATTCCATCCCTATCCTTTGCTGAAGTTACTGCTCGGAGTCTGCTTGTGAAGCCACATTGCCTGCATACAGCAACTTTCGTTGATCTGTCCCCTCAGACCTGCTTGCTAATGTAGTCCATCACCAGTATAACAGCAGTGGTTACAGAGCTGAACCCTAGTGCACACCCACTCCAACTAGGCATCCCTCTGAGAGACTGAACACTGTTCACACTTGAGCCATTTGGCCCTAGTACATAGTTTGCTTTAATTCTAAAAATGTTTCTAGGACTTCGAACCACAATAGTACTGCCCAAATCAGCTTTCTTGGGATCTTGTCATATACTTTCTCCATGTCTAGGAATGCCCATTTGGACTCTTTCCTCATCTCTAGCTTCTTCACAACTATCTGTCTCACTGAAAACAAGTCAGTTGTGCTGCATCATTTATCAGAACTATTCATTTCCCTTCTTACTTTCTACTACTCTGCATATCAGTTTATCAATCACTCTATGCAGAATTTTCATGCAGTGTGGCAGGACTTTGACACATTTGTAATGCCCACAGTTGAGGATGTCCCATTTGTTCTTTAACACACTGGCACTAGTATGCTTATTCTCTAGTCATCTGGGAAATGCTTTTCACTCCACACCACTATGAGTACTTTCTGGAGCCACTTCTCCACCATCTCACCCAGCATCTTTATCTTCTGTGACCTCATCTGCTTTCCCTGATTTCATTTTCCTTAGTGATATTCTTACTTCATCTAGGGTGGGCTCTTCTTCTTCACTCATTGTAGGTTGTTCTGGGACAGTACAGCTTCTGTGGGGTTTTCTTCATTCAGAAGCTGCTGGAAGTACTCCTTCCATCTGCCTCTGATATCCTGTGGAATAATGAGCAGGTTGTTGCTGGCATCCCTTATGAAGGGTGTCCGAGTATCTTCCTTATCTTGTGTTCTTTACCTTGTAACCGGATATAGTTTCTTTGTGCCACCTACTGAGTCACTTACCAGAAGCTGGCAGAGTGCCTCTGATGCACTGTTCTTTGCTATTTCAACTCCTTCCTTATCTTCTTTGTTAGCCAGCCAGTATTCCTTCCCAGCCTGGTCCATCTCTCATTTTTTCCTGCACACCTTCTTTTGATGACTTCTTGGACTTCTACATTCCACCACCAGCTTTCCTTATGTACCTTATTTCCATACCTGGCTCAGCCACATATCTGTTCTGTAGTCCTCACACTTGCTGTTTTGAAGCGCTGCCATTCTTCTTCAACTCCATCTATTTTCTCCTTTTCTTGGGGTGCTAGAGCCCTGAGTAATTTCTTGAACTGTTGTTCTTTCTTTCAGTCAACTTCCAGGTCTTCAGCTTGGTCTCTGACATTACAACCTTCTCTGACCACTGTTTGCAGCTGATTGTGGCAACCAATAGTTTATGCTGTGGGCCGACTGTTTCACTGGGGATAAATTTGCAATCACTGATTCTACCCCTTTCCTTATTAGGAGGAAGTCTACCAGAGTTGCATGTTAGCCACTCTTGTATGTGATCTCATGACTGTCTCTCTAAACCATGGGTTGGCTACTATCAGGCCATTTGTCAGACAAAAGCCTAGCATGGCCTCCTCTTTATTACTGCTGCTCCACCCAGGTGGACACAGACAGTCCTCATATCCTGTTCTGTCTGTCCTGATATGTGCATTCAAGTCCCCCATTATCAACACAGTTTCATGTTGTCCTGCTTTATCTAGTAGGTCCTGCAACTGCTGTCTGAATTCACTCCTTTCCTCATTATCACAATCTTGAGGTGGGGCACAGGCTGAGATTAGGAATACTGCTCTATCACAGGCTGAGATTAGGAATACTGCCTGATCATTATACTGGAGTCTGACTGCAATGAGTCCATCACTAATTCAATGACATCTCTCACTGCCTTCTGCAGCCTCTCTCTCTCATCACAATTCCCACAACATTTTTAGCCTGTCCCCCTCCTGAGTAGTAGACTCTGGATCCCAAGCCATGTGGCTTTACTGCACTGCCCTTCCATCTTGTCTCTTGAATACACAAGATGTCCAGCCACCTCTATACCATCATGTCATCCACTTCCAAGCTGCATCCTGTCCGTGAACCTACATGGAGTGTAGCAATTCTTAATTCATGTTTGGCAGGTTGATTGGTTTTACATCCAGCTTTCACTCAACAGAACTATACCAGTTAGTCCAGGCTGGATAACTGGACACTGGCCAGCCAGTAACTATTGACCCAGTGCTGCTGGTCTTTATGGTGGGCACACACTGGTCAGTAGGGACACATACACCCCTCCCACCTTTAACATGGGTCCCTGGCATACGTCAATGTAGGATGAATCCTGAACCCACTTGTCACTGGCAAATACCCATGCCCATTTGGTGACATTAGTCAACTAACTAGTCAACATGACCTAAACAACTAGAGCCATTTTTTTTACATGATCAAGTGGCTAGCCCTGCCATGGTGCACAATCTGTGATCCATATTCTCCTATCTTGAGAACTCTGCACACCACAGTAGATGCCAAAAGCAGCTGGTCTGTATAAAACTCTTCCCCCTATAGGGCACCATGTAGAGTCTGTGTTGCTGCCCACACCTCCATTTACTGGTGAGTTTGAGATGGAAACACTCACATGTTTTTCAGAGATGGGAGGAGCCCCACAGAGATACAGGAAGAATATGAAAACTAGAAATAGGCACTGGCCAGAGGTGAGGATCGAACCTTGCATCTTGTGAATGGGAAGACCCTAGTTTCAAGTCATCTGCAAACTTAGTCAGCCAGAGCCCTTTGGTATTGGCTTTTACTTCAAAAAAGTAGACACCAAATGGAAGAGGTATCAGCACAGAACCCTGGGGGATTCAACTGGTGATTGGTCTCTTTGTGGAGATAACTTTTCCTATTTTGATTTCCTGCATCCTTTCTGTGAACCAGTTGTCTATCCAGCAGGTGACAAAGGGTTTATTCCTAGTTTATTTAGCTTTTCTACGATGCTTGAGTAGGGAAATATGTTATAAGCTTTGGCCAGGTCGAGGTACACGGTGTGTACCATTAAGCCCTCATCTATTGTTAGGTTGACTTTTTAAAAAAAAAGTACACGAGGTTTAGTAAGTATGACTTACTTCTGATGAATCCAAACTGAGACAGGGCCAATGTTTGTCGGTTTTGTATATCCCGTTTGATTAGTTCCGCAATAAGTCTTTCCATGACTTTGCATACGAGACTGGTCAGCCTTATGACTCTGTAACTGGCTAGGTCTGTGGAAGGTCCTCCTTTATGCAGGGGAATGACTGTAGCTGTGCTCCATTCACTTGGTACAAAATCTGTAATAAGGCCGATACTGAAAAGAACTGTTGCATGGTGAAATCATGCTTTATGCCATTTAAGATACAGCCAAGGATATTGTCAGGACCCATCAATGCAGTAATTTTACCTTTTCATAGCACTTTTACGAATAAGTCTTGTGTGATAGCTGGAAGCAAGTCAGTTTCAGGTATATCTAGAGGGACAGATGCAGGAAAGAGAGCTGTAAAATTAGAGTTAAATTTATTGACCAGTGGGATTGCTATAACTTCAGTCAGTGTAGCTAACATCACTCACAATCAGTTTAGCACATTGCTGCCCTGTGCTTCAGATTACAAACATAACTAAAAACGGGCTTGTGATAGTTTTTCGCTTGGGTAGCGATTACAGCCACAAACTTGGCTTTGGTAGATTTTATTAGTCTCCTGAGTTGTTTGTTTATTTTAGTGACAAGGGCTCTAACATTCTGGGAATTACACTTCTTACTTTTGGTCAAAATAATTTTTCTTTTATTATAAAGCTTGTCGATATCATGGTTCCAGCATATGTTTTTTGTTTTGTTTTGCTTTCTGGGGTTTGCCTTGCACTTGTTCCTGTGGAGTACAGCTGCATCTATGCTGCTGTCTACATGCTGGTATACTGTGGTAGTGTGCATTTCCATGTATTCATTACAGTTAACTGAGTTTGGTGGGGATTTGAAGCCTGCCAATGTATCACTTGGGAGTAGGTATACTGTCTTAAAGACATTTCTAAAAGTACCTTGGGGTGGAAAGAACCCCTGGTTTCATAGGTAGGTACTAGGCTATCGTCCCAAGGGCCTAAGTAAGCCTAGCCAACAAGGTTCCCTGGCTTACACCAACCAAGAAAGTTAATTTACTGTGCCCTTGTCGAGCACAGCCACAGAAGTGATCCTTGGAGGGTATTTTCTATTTCCCATCCACGCATCAAGATTTTTCTTGAAGAGTGCTAATGAGGAACTTTGCTTCACATAGGTGGGTAGCTTGTTCCAGAGTATAGTAAGTCTCTGAGACAGGAATCTATCCCTCTAGCATGGCCTGTTTATTGTGGTGACAAAGTTTAGATCCCTAGAGCGTGTAGCTCGGTGGGATTGGGATTTCTTTAGGTTTAGCATGTCCAACAGCTCTGGGTTTAACATAGCTTCATATGTTAGGCAGAGATCTCCTTAGAGTAGGCAATATGCTACAGAGTAAAGCTGGAGTTTTTTGAGACCGTCAGTGTAGGGCATCTGTTTGAGGCCAGTAATCCCCTTTGTGAGGTACTTCTGTGGCCTTTCCAGCTGCTGCAGATGTCTTGTGAGGTACATTCCAAAAGGGGTATTGTACTCTATAATAGGTCTAATGAGTGTTGAGTAGAGGGGAACAATGACCTCTTTTTTACTGGATGAGAACCCTTTTGTGACGAGGTGTGCCACATAGAAGGATTTCCTGACTACTGTGGTGATGTAATTATCAAAGAAGAGACTACTGTCCACCTGGGTCCCAAGGTTTCATCACACATTCAGCATCAAATAGATTGCCGTTTATGTGGCAGTTCATGGGTACAGAGTTTTTACCAAAGGGGATGACAATGCACTTTTTGGCACTGAGTTTGAGGCCATGCCTCTGACACCAGGCATTTGTCTCAGTGAGGCCTTCTGTAGGATGTCCACATCATTGGGGACTCATCTATGGCTCCTAGTTTGCAGTCATCTGTGAACTTCATTAGCCAGAGACCTTCTGTGTTAGCCTGTACTTCAGAGAAAAAGATACCAAACAAGAGATGGTGTAGAAAGCCTTGGCAAGGTCAAGATAGGCTGTGTGAACCACCTTACCCTCATTTTAATTTTATTTCGAAGGAGGCTGCATTATGGGCAGACCTAACAAATATCTCTTGAATTCTTTACAAATCCTACTGTACAGACATGCATGAATACTGAACTTCTTCATAACAATGTTTCCCCTTCTACAGTATAAAACCATTTACTTCTTGCAATAAATTAAAGCTTCCAGATCTGTACTGACATATATACTGATGTAAATAATTTAGTATGTATAAATGTCTGGTAACCTTCCTTAGAAAAATGAACACAGTTAAATGTTGTTTAAATTAGAACACTCTGAAATGAACTTTTTAATATAAAGGTACTATGATGGAACTTTTCTCCCCAGGCCTCCCATGAAAATGGGCCCCGTTGGCTTTTCCCAATCAACAAAGATAGATAAAAGGAATATATAAAGTATTCCTATAAAAATCCAAAAATATTATTGCAAGATAAAAAAATAAATAGAAACAATAAACATTTAATAAAGTTACTGTTTCAGATTTCAGTTTTAAATTGATCAGTCTACCCAGGTACCACCTAGTTGAGTCTGAAGCTCCTATACTCAAATAAGGAGAGGTTTTTTATACCTTTTAAATGTTCCCATCCAGTAGTCACCATTAACAGTGTGAGGGAATCCACTTGTAAACTGTAAACCAAATTTAAGGTGCATTTTGGACACAGCTGTAATAGTAACAGTGACAGTACTGTTTTACTCGCTCAAACTTATAACCCTCTGCTTCTGCAAGATTATGAAGTGTTACTAGCAGCAACACGGGGGCATGTTATACAAGTGTAATCTACATAGACATCAAAATGTTTTTGAAATATGATGAAGGCTGAGATGGACGCATTGAAAAGTCTGCAAAACACTAAAAATATTTGTACAAAGTGGACAAGGGTGGAGTGTTCATTGTACTGGTCAACATTTTTACAATTCTAAAATGTTTTTGCAGGTTGAATAATGAAGGAGATTACTAGAAAGTCAACTAAGCTAATATTTTGTTTGTGTCTTTTGGCTTTAGTTAGTGGTCGCCACGGCGGAACTCCGGTCCGCTAATGATTGGCAGCAGATTTTTTAACATGTCGAGTTTGCCAGCCCCGATGCACTGCCTTCAACGAAGGTTAAGCCAATTCACGCATGTCTCCACACAGAAGACGCTCTAGCTGTGAATCGAACGGCACAACGTCTTGCTGTGAGGCGACAACACTACTGCAGCACCACCACCGCAGTATAAACTAAGCTAATATTGTTAAAGCTTAAAAAGGATAGATTCTTTTACAGAAAAATGGCTGGTGGAAGATTTGATTACAACAGACTTGGCAGATTACTTCAGAGTTTCAGGTCCCAAAGTTAACAAGATTTTTGGCCTCCCAAAAACACAAAAGCAGTCAAATAATCTACATTTGAGGCCTAGGCTAATGTAGGAAGAAATATGAAGCCAGTTAATATTTTTATAGATAAAATTATTACTGAAGCTGATTTTTCTTTGGAAACCTTTCTGGAGGATTCGTTTCATTTTACTGACGTGCAAAAATGTTCATGTATATAACAGTGATAACTTTGTTACTGCCGATATTAAGCCGTTGTACTCAATGATAAATAAGGATGATGGCCTTGAAGAGATGGCTAATGAATTGTAGGAGGAGACAATGTTACTAAAATTAACTGTCAATGCCCTGCATGTGATCCTTTCCCATAACTATGTTCAGGTTGGCAATTAATTTTATAAGCAGAAGACTGGAGTAGTTATGGTGAGATCTATGACCCCCAACTATGCCAACTTGTGTATGGCAAACTAAGAGAAAAAAAATATTTTGCAGATTATATTACATTTTATAAATGTTTTATTGATATTTTTTCTTGCGGAACAGCAAACCTGAATTTATACAGGAATGTACTGTATATTTACTGAGGAAGAAGAACAGTTTTTTTTTTTTAAACTGTTGATATTTTATTTAAATAATATGTATAAGAAGAGGAGTGATATATGGGGATGTTGTGTATTACACCCTCGGCAAACGCACTGAAGAGTATGTATAGCTGTTAAGTTAGTTGTAATGGATGCATTTACATATGCGCAACAAATCACTACAGAGATCTGAGCAATTATCTACATGAGTATGCAAAATGCATTACCATGTACAAGTTTAATAACCAAGAGTCAACACTTTTTACTCACTCACCAACAGAATCATCAAACAAGACATAGATCGAGATTTAGGCCTTAGTATTGAAGTTGGAGTCAGTTTAATATGCAAGTCTGTAGGCTTGAATACACCCTCAGAAGCCGGTGCCTGCACAGTGGCTCTGGACCCATCCAAGGTAGAGACATCTGTGGGTTCCATATGTGAAGCATCTCGCGGCATACCGGACTCCGAATGGGTCTCAGTAGAGGCCTGCAAATCAGAAGTAGCGGGTATCAGGGGCTACAAAAGTGCCTTGCTGAGTACCGGCGAACTGGCGACTGGCTTAAGAGAAGCATCGTCGGCAGTTTTGGACCTCAATGGCCTGTCTCTGTCTTTTTTTTTTTGCGTTTTTCCGGTATTCCAGTAGTCGAATGGCTAACCTATGTCATTTCTGGATAATTAAACAGAGAACCGAAATATTTAGAAGCAAAAATGTACCGACGACGGATAGTGCGCTGATTAAATAAAGCACAAAACTGACAGCAAGGTACATCGTGGTCAGGGCCTAGTCAAGGAATACATTACAAATGAAAATCCTTATGAGGTATTTGCATCCCACAAGTAATACAATTATTAACTTTTACTGACATCGGTAAGAAGCAAGAAAAAGTTTCCCCAGCGGGGTACTTAGCTTTTAGTTGAAGACTTCTGAAACTCGAAAACGAAAATTTCAGGAGTCGGCCGAATGGCACTTACAAACTGCTTCTGCTTCAGGCACCGCGCGGTAAGAAAGACTGATGTAATGGCGTCGGCTGCATGTTTTATACCCCTGACGACCTGACATCATGGAAGAAGGGACAGTAGCCAACGCAGGACCCAAGACTTTGTTAATCAGGCCGACTGAGGGCAACCTGCCAGCAGATTACCCAAATGTAATGACTGCAACAGTGAAACACGAAGAATATCCATCAAACAAAAAACACCGACAACCAAGCTTGTTTTCAAAACAACAGTGATCAATAATCATTTGCACAATCACCAGGGAGCAATGCCCAACTTTTCCACAGAAATATGAACTGCAGGCAGACTGGGGGACATCCCTGCTCCTTATGGTGGTATAACCTTGGAGACAGTATATATAAAGTAATGGGGGGGTTGCAGCCCTCAATATCAGGAGTCACAGGGGCTTGCCTCCTTGCAAATATACCTGTTTTCTCTGATTTTTTTTTTTTTACTCCTAAATGCTGTTCACATTCTGAGCTTTTCTCATGGTGATCACAGATGAATCCATCAGTTGTCAAGGACCCCAGACACGACTCTCAAAATATTCCTAGATTAATGAACAGGGTCCCTTGTCAGTGTACCACCAACTTAAGTACAAGTACACTGTATACAATACCCGGTGTGAAAGGAAATATTAGCATCATACAAATGAATCCTTAACTCCTAACTGTCCGGAAGTACTAAGGGCGCAATCTAGCCTGTGGGTCTATAAGCCTGTATACAAAGAAACAAAGTGTAAACATTCTAAAAAAACATAAAATCCTTTAGGTATTAATCTCAGAATGAAGTCTGTTTTAATAAATGGACAACAAACTGCTGTGAAGACCTGTGAATCTCTAGCTTTGATATTGTGCAACTATGTAAAAATTCACAAAAAGTTACTCAGTAACTGGAAAAAACATTTGGACACACTCAGAGCTGCTCTTGGTCTGGCTACTTCATTTGAGATTTAGACTGAATCTGCAGCTGCAAGAATGAAAATAAGTATCATTTTACACTTCTGCTCATCATTTTTACTGTATTTCATAAGAATCATGTATTAATTGGTACATTTCTTGTACTTATTTCAAAGCTGAACTGTTTCCACTGCTGCTGTAGTACTTAATTACATTGCGTCTGCTAGTTTTGCAGGACAGCATTATCTGGATTGTGTGGCTTCCTTGCACTTGTGCTCTAAAACCAACATTTTTACATTAATAGGGTTTTCTGACTGCACTTTAGTGGCAAAGGTGTGCTGCAGCAAATCTGTCTGACTTTTGGAGCTGCTGATTCTGTAAACCCAGTGTTTATGTGGGTCTGTTCTCAATTCCTCAGAGCTGCTCATGGTTTGGCTACTTTCCTGAGATTTTACACTGAATCTGCTGCATCTAAAGCAATCTGTTGCTCAAAGAATGAAAATAAGTTTCATTTTGCACTTCTGATTACTTGTACTGCATTTCATAAGAATCCTTTATTAATTGTTACATTTCTTGCACTTTTGTTTCCACTGCTGCTGCTGTATAGTTAATTACATTGTGTCTACTAATTTTACAGGACAGTAGTATCTAGATTTTGTTTTACAGGACAGCAGTATCCTAATTGCGTGGTTTCCCTGCACTTGAGCTCTAAAACCAGCATTTTTGCATTAAAAGGGTTTTCTGACTGCACCCTTGTGGCAAAAGTGGGCTGTAGCAAACCTATCTGAGTTGGGGGCTGCTGGCTGAAAGCATATTGTGTGTTTTCCTGATAGGTATGCAGGCCTTGCTGTTATAAAATGTTTTTCTGATTCTAATTAAGCCCAGTGTTTGTGATAAGCTGCTCTCTGTGCAGCGGTGGTTAGCAATGCCCTGTACAGATACAAACACTATTGAGTTCAAATTTCCCTTTGAGTAATTATCGCTGCAACTTTCCCCAGTCCCCCTGCTGCTCTAGAAACAACTAAGCAGAACAGCATCACCTTGTTGAATAGTTGCACTTCACACTGAGTATAGCGCCCATTCTTTGTCCATGTGCTATCATTCCAGTCCAGTTAAATCTCCCCCTCTCCTCCCTAGTTAAACCCATAGTACAAAAAAAAAACTGAAACCGTGGATAGGCACTTTTCTACTATCTATCTGGCTAGCCTGGTGGACATGGACATCCTGAGGCAATGTAGCAATTGTCTCACGTATACTGTCAACCACTTAATCCTTAAACAAATAAACACAGTAAGTGAGTGATGTAGTTACATTATGAAAACTGAGACATGACTTTCACATACTGACAAATTAAATGACCAACAGGTTGTCAGCACACACACATCATTTCCCATACTAAATAAGGTCTCAACACATTCCCACATATGCAGAGGTACTTACAAGTAACTTACCAAAACCTTAGATGCCTCCCATATACTGCTCTCAGAAACCACATGCAAACAAAATCAAGTCAACTCCAACCACTACACATAAAAAATACACCTCAGTGTGTCCAGAAGCAAGCCCCTAAGGTGAAACACCACACATTCAAACATTTTGATCATAGGAGACTCCACTATGAGACACAAGGACAGAGCATGTTACAGTCAGTTGCCTGTCAGTGTCCAGTTTTCACCAGATCACGCAGGTATTCACATCATTCAACCACAAGTACCAGTATGACTCAGTCATAGTCCATGTAGGTGTGAATGACCTGAAATGTACCTCCCTGGACTATATGAAGAAAGACATGATGGAGCTCTCTGAATATGTGTTGCAGGCTTGTATGAGCCTAGCACTGAGCAATATTCTACCCTCACCAAGAATGATACCACAATACAAACAGAAAATGATTGACTTCAATAACTGGCTTTGCTACTGGTGTCACTCCAAGGGGATCCAGTATTTGTCAGTCTGAGACAATATGATCAAAAGACTACACTGCTTTGCCAGAGATGGTCTGCAATTGTCTCAGCTAGGCTTTTGAATATTGGCCAAGGCATTAGCCATCAACATAGTGTCTTTTTTAGGCAGTGCCAAACCAACAGACCTACCAGCATAAAAAATTATTCTAAAGCCACGCCAAAGGTACTACTACTCAGTGCTAGAGTCTTAGCAAGAAACTGTACTACCTGGAACCTCTCCTTGCCCTGGAGAATGTGGACATCTGTGCAGTTAAAGAGATGTGGTTCAAGGCTGTTGAAAGCACCCCAGCAATGCAAGGCTACAATGTCTATCACATATTCAGACCACCCTCTATAAAGGAAGAAATGAAAGGAATAGGCATTTCCATTTACATAAAAAGCAATCACGCCTCTAGATTGGTCAAGCAGGATGACTCGCTTGAGCTACTCCATGTCCAGCTGACCATAGGCAAAATCCCCCACCATATCATCGCCAATTAAAGGTCCCCAACTGCGAACCATGAAAACCACTCTGCATACTAGAAGTTACTAGAATCACTTACCATTCAGCACAACACACTACTCATGGACAATTTTAACTACCACTCCCTAAAATTGGAAACTTATATGGTGACTAAAATATGCAGGCTCAAAGATTTCTGAACTTTGCCAATGCAAATGCTCTGGAACAGCTGGTATGCACTGTTACTAGGGGATCAAATATCCTTGACACATTACTCACAAAAGGAGTGCTGCACCCTGCCACCCCAGCATAATGTCCTCATTGATGAGATCAGATCATAAATCGGTCTCCTTCAAAATAAATGTAATGGTAGCACTCCCATCAAACCCTAAAACACTAAAAACTTTTTCCAAGGCAGATTACCCCCTATTAAGTGATAGCACAGTTAATTTTAAATCTTCCCTAACCCCAAAAACACTGAGCCCTATGCAGAAGTATACACAAATATCCTACACAACCAAAGCACAAGTGCATAAAAACAGCAGTACCTGACCAAACTAAATACAGGTCTAGCCAAAAAAACAAGCCAGCCTGGTGAACCCTGGTACAAATAGACTATACAACAGAAGGAAGAAATTCCTGTCTAGAAGTAAGTGGGAGGTAGAACATCAGAGAACAAAATCCCACATTAGTCTCAACAGGCAAATCAGGAAACTAGTCACGTCTTCAAAACGTAAATACAAGACAAAAATAGCCTCCCAAGCAAAGGATAAGCACAAAGCATTTTTTAGTTGTGTCTGAAATCTTAAGGGAAATGCTCAACAATGTGCTGATTTGGCTGCAGATGGTGCTACCTATTCTCAGCTAGAAGAAATAGCACATCTGATGGTGCTACCTTTTCTCAGTCAGAAGAGACAGCAAACCTGATGGCACTACCTTTTTCTCAGCCAGAAGAGATAGCAAACCTGATGGCGCTACCTATTCTCAGCCAGAAGAAATTGCAATTCTGTTGTCCAATAAATTCAGCTCAAATTACTCCCCCCTTTTGGAATGTACTTTGCCAGGCACCTGCAACAGCTGTAGCATACTCAGAGGTTTCTTACCAAAAATGTACAGTGGATAACCAACATGCCATATGTGGACTGATTAAAAGCCTTATCATTGAATTCAGGTTCCTACCAATTACTGATCGGTGATCTGCACCTGACCTACAAGGCGGTCTCTGACACAGCCCTGAAGGAAAAGTTGCATAATCGCAAAACTAACTGCACAAGGGTTAGCTGCTCCAAAGATCTAAACCTGATCTCTGACATAAGCAAATCATGCTGGAGATGGACATGTGTCTCAGAGACTGCCCCTCCTCTGGAATAGGCTTTCTATTCATGTGAAGCAGACCTCTTCCCTGACCATTTTCAAGTGCAATCTGGACCAATGGATGGAAAAATCACAAATCCACTCCTGGGGTGGCACCCATGTCCCTTATGGACACGGCCAGTCAACAGTCAAAGCCCTACTTGATGACCCTGGTAAAATTTCCCCTAAAGATAGAAAATTGAGTAAAATCTGTGTAAAACTGGTTAGGCTTGTATGGCTCTTGAGCCATTAGCCTAGTAATCTCCTATGCACCTATAAATCTAAGAAAAAGACAATCTTCCAAGTGCATGACAGCACCACTCCCAGCATGCTTCGTTTTAACCCCTTGAGAAATAAGTGAGCTATGGTTCTCTTACCTTGGGAATGAATGATCAGCAGAATAGTTGGGGGGGGGGGGATTCAATGGTCACAGCATAGAAAGAAAACAGTTCTTTAGAAGACAAATGTTACCTTTTTAAGTCTGCACTCTAAGCCAGAGAGAGGATACTTTCACTTGTAAAATATCCCTGAGGAGGAGGAGGAGCAAACTTCACAATTTAATATAAAAAGTTATGGAGATCAGTATGCTAGAAGAGGTGATTCTGAAATCTGTAGTTTCAGTTCAGTGCTGTTTGTCTTCGCACAGTTTTTCCATCTAATAACCAAACATAGGTTGGTATAATGCCAGTAGAGTTGGCATTTTCCAAGCATAAAGACTGAGACTAAGAAAGAGATTAATGCAGAATCACTTCTGTTTTGATAAGTGGTTGTTTGCTCTTCTGAGTATTGATTTGTAAGAATTATTGATAATTTTTTTTACTCTAGCACTTAAGCATATTCTCTTTACTAAATTTCCCTCAGTAATGCAATAAAATAACTCAAACCCACCAACTCGCCATCTGTCTATGGGTGACTTCTAATGGGTAAATACATTTTTGTTTTAGAGAACAAAATGATTTTGCAGTGCTGCATGATACGCCACGGTGCAAAAAGCATACACTACATATGCCGTGGTATGAACTACTTAAGAATAATTATTCTGTGCACCAAGATAAGGTAGAACTCAAATGTAAATGGCTGGCATATTTACAAAGGTGAATGCCTGGATGGTTGAATAGGAGTTCTGTTTAAGCCTATTATTTCAGCATTCCTTTCCATCTGCAACAGTAAAATGGTGTACTATCCAGATGCATGCAATGTGTAGGGCTGGAGAATTTTAGACATGTGTTTGTGGGATGGGAGAATAAGATACACAATTACAAATATCCTGGCTAAGTCCTAAAGGCATGGACCACTGGATATGGGGGCCAGACTAGTCAGTTGTGTTGAAAAAACTGATGAGCCAATCTGCCTGTAAATGGAAAATAAAGTATGACTCTTATATCTGAAGTGGAAACTAGAAGTCTGATTACATAAACAAAAAGTGTGGGCCTGAGTATCCACCATCCTTTTCATTATTAATAATGGTGGGGACAGGGAAGATGACCAAGGAAAGTTTCAGAATTTCAAATGAAAAAATAAAAATAAGCATTTTTGTATTATTCAGGATTTGCCAACGGTGGAGTGGGATCGAGTATCATCTGAGCATTTGGGTTTGGGTTAGGAAGTCCTAGCACCCATGTTGAGATGATGACAAAGTAGAAAAGCAATCTGCTGTTATACTTTCATTTTACAGGGAATACCTCTCTATTTCAAGCGTCATATACAAGCAAAAATGTCTTCTACCCACATTTCAAACTACAAAAGTAGACAGCGAGGTCATGGGATGGTGAAATGTAACTGCAAAAGCAAGTTTTATTTCCCCAGACTACAAATAACTATATAGTATTTTACCAAATACCAATAAATGTAGCTAATACAACAATTCATTATTTTCAGGTCAGAAACCAGCAATGAACTTTCTGCTGTCTGGCATGTTACAGCACACTGCCATCGTACACAGCTGTACCATATCTGGGGCCCAAAAGTCTCTCAGGATGGATTTCCACAGTGATATTCTTGTTACCAAAGCAACACATAAAAAATATTCAAAGTTTTAAAATATTAATAGTACAGACCAACAACAGATACTTACAAATTACCAGAATAACATATTCAGTTGTCTTCTATATACACAAGGCCACCCTATGAATTTTTTTTTAGAAGCCACTTAGGGACAACACTTAC
Organism: Protopterus annectens; assembly: GCF_019279795.1. Classification (NCBI taxonomy): domain Eukaryota; kingdom Metazoa; phylum Chordata; order Ceratodontiformes; family Protopteridae; genus Protopterus; species Protopterus annectens. The sequence continues at coordinate 310,901,461 of NC_056733.1, read as the reverse complement.
AGATAATGGTACCTACATTTTCAATGGTGCCCATATCTGGTTTGTGCCATGTTTCTATTTTTATAAAGAAGTCGTCTTTCATATATTCATTCTGTAAGGAAAAAAAAAAAACAATACTGTATTATCAGAAAGGAACTTCTGTAAATGAAACACAGCTCTTTACTGAAGCACTAGTTCATAATTTTTAGAATTATAATAATATCAGTTCATATAACATTGCCCTATACTTCATAAGCTGTGGTTGGAATACATGAAAAAACAAATGGACCATGGATACCCCTAAAATGCATAGCCCTTCATTTCATTAACAGTGACTTTCATTAAGTACTATATAAATGAAAACCAACAAAAAAAATCAACAAGTACCCAGCATGAATTCATGTAAATTAAACACTATAGTCACAAACAATTAATAAATAGAACTAATTAACACTAAAGAAATGGAACCACTCCTAGCTTGTTGACGGCCGTGTGGTCTGGATAAAACAGCCAATGTAGTCAGCGTGGGAGAGGTAGTCACAACTTTTCAGGAATACTCAAGATTTTCTGGAATGGAAATTAATGCCTCCAAAAGTAAACTGTTCCCTTTAACAAAGGAAGCAAAGGTAGTCATGACTCAGAGGGATTCTCTTCCATTTCACCATTTCAAGTAACAACACAGGCAACTTATTTGGGCATCATTCTCAATATATATATATATATATATATATATATATATATATATATATATATATATATATATATATATATACACACACACACACACACACACACACACACACACACACACACACACGTCTAAAAATATTTCATTAAATACTCTGGAATTAATTGAATGACTCATTTCTGCACAATTATCCAGAAATAAGATGAATCTCCCACTTTTGAGTAGAATTCGGTTAGTAAAGAACATGGTCTTACCTAAAATTCTTTTTGAAATAATGGTAATGGATCATAAGCAGATCTTAGAAACTCTGGCTGTGAAAAGATGCACAAAATCACTAGAAGTGCTTTCATTCATTAGGAAGTTCATTTAAAATAAATAAAAAAAACACTTAATTTTCAATGGTTTGGTGTAACCTTTTGCTACTGGTGTTTCTATCTGGTCTTATTCAAGGTTTTTTTTCTGTCACATGTTATTAGTATAGCTATGATATGCAGAAGTGGCAGAAGCTATTTTTTAAATTTATCTGGGAAGATTAAAAACCTAGAACTAACTGAAGGAAGTTCTATACCCCCACCACTCAAGGAGATTTGGGTTTTCCAAATTTTCAAAATTATGGCAAGATGGCATAGAATGACAATGTTTTAGAGTTAGGCATATAACTCAACCTCTCTGGTTCTATGTGGAATTAAATGCTATAATTAGCACATACTCAGAAAACTTTAGGAAATGCCTTTTCCAGGTATGGGTTCCAGGAGGGCTAGATTAATGGTTCGAAATGAACCTGTTAGTCTAGAAGAGTATGTTTCAAGGTTATAGAGGCAGTATACCCACAGCACGACTGTAGAAGAATGAATGCCTGCAGATTGATAATAAAGGTATAATATGGAAGGAACTAATTAGGACGTAATCTATTTATCACATATATGGTGTTTTGATCAGAACATGCCGAATCTGAAAATACAAAGTAGAACAAAAAGTAGGGGAAATATGTAAGAAGGGGGTTAAATGGTGGCAAATCATTCAGTTAAGTGCATCTATTAGGAATCTGAAGATGACCAATTATCCTATGAATCAATGGTTAATGGCTCAACTAGTAAAGACAGGAAAATGGGCAATGGAATCAACTGGGTAAACCTATGAATGATCTCTACAATCATTTTAAAAGTGCAGAGGATGATCCCTTTGATACATTGTGTATGAATTGAATTGGGTTTGTCAACTAATGGAGGAGATGTTACAAAATCCGGCAGGGATTTGTTGTAACTCAAGCTATAAATACTTTCCCCACACAGCTTATGATAACATTTGAAAAAAAAATAAATAAATAAATATATGTGGCAATATCTCCCTGCCTTTTTTTTTTTTTTTTTTTTTAACTTCTCCAAGTGTTTTGGGTTTCTAATACCATAATGGGAATGGACCCCATTCCTAAATCAAAGTATGATTAAAGTTCATAAAATTAGTATTGTTTCAATATTTTATGTTAGCCAGAAGTGCTCTTCACAGCACCTGCAATGCATTCGTATGGAGTTACACGTATTAGTAACATGTCCAAGTATGATTGTAAATTCTTTTTTATAACACCCATTGTTCCTACTACTATTTGAATGGCCTGGGTATTGTTCTTCCACATTGTCCTTGTTTCTGCCTACAAATCCAGGTATAGTATGACTTTTTGTCTCTGTACATAAGACACTATAATCACTGGGTGTAGCAATTCCAATGATCAATGCTACTTTTGTCTTCATTTCATGGAGTACTATATATCTGGTTTCTCACATTTATTTTTTGAACTGTTCGCAATGGGTGATCCCATGTAATGTAAACCATCATTTTCTACAATGTTGTGTGGCTCAAGTTTCCAATTCTGTTTTACAAAACATACATTTGTCAGTTTCCCCCACACATCCAATGGACTCTGTAAACAAATGTGTATGTTGTCCACTATGTTGGCCCATTGATATTAATCTTTCATCTTTTGTTTTAAATTCACCTCTCCTTAACCATTCCTGCATTTGATCCTGATCAACATGAGGTTATGCCAAGAGCTTTCTATACCTGCAACCATATTTTTGCATTTTCCACATTTCTCGCCTTCTCATCTGATCCTTCACCTTATACTCTTTCTTTTGTTTTTTTTGGTACATTCAGCTGTTGCCTGAGTTTTACCTGATTCTGGTTTGATTTCCATTCCTGCTTGATGCAAATATGCTTCTGCTAAATTAAGCAGGAAAGTCATCTTAGACTTATTCTCCTCATGTTTTAAAACTCTCACTACATTAGAGTCTTGTGAGGTCAGCAGATATGTATCCAGTCCTGCAATTACAGATCTATACATGTAATCAATTGCGAAGAGGCCCATACCTCCTTCAGAATGACTAATATACAGTCTTGGTATGCACTGCTTTCTATAAATCATTTGATTAAAATGAAGCATCCTTCTTGTTTGCCTGTGCAACCTATCCAACATCTCTTGGAATCACTCCAAAACTGTACATTAGGACAGGAAGAGCAAATCGGTTTGTAGCTTGGACTTTGTTCCTAGATGTCAATGCTGTTTTCAGTATTAAAATATTCCTACGTTTTATTCTCATTTCTTCATGTTTTAATGTTGAACCTTCATCAATTCCCAAACATTTATACACCCCTTGCTCAAGTTCTTTTACATCACATTCCTGTCCCACACTGATATTTTCTTGGTGCTGCAGCTTTCCTGTTTACAGGTTGCTTTTCCCATTTATCAATATCAAATGACATTCTTGTATCATCTGAAAAAGGTTTGACAACTTCCAGTTGTGCTTTCTGTTCCTTATCTAATGAGGTATACAGTTTTAAATCATTCACAAAAATAAGATGAGAAGCCTTCACACTTTGCTGTTTTCTGGGAGCTAAATTGTAGCCATGACCTAATCTGTTAAGTAGACCGCTCACTGGATTAAGGGCAATACAAAAGAGCAGCAGTGAGAAAAAGTCACCCTGGAATATTCCCCTTTAGATTTTTATCCCTGGAATAATAATTTGTCCTTTATCATAGCTTACCGTTTCATGGTAGCTGTAATGTAATCTATCAGAGTAGGGTGTATCTTATACATTTTTAAGCCCATGAATGTGGGATACTATCAAATGCTTTTTTGTAGTCTATCCATATCATACTTAGATTCTTCCCCTTTGAACAGTTCTCCATTAAGAATTTATTTAACAAATGATCTTTTGTTCCATATGACTTTCTTTTATTACTATTCTGTTCTATTGCCATGACTGAGTTTTCTTCTAAATGACTATAAACTCTGTCAGCATCAATTCCAGTGTATAGTTTACAGTTAGTCAGAAGGCAAATTATTGGTCTATAATTTTTAGGATAGCTTGCAGGTTCACTCTCAAGTAGGAGTACTGTTTTTCCTGTTGTTAACCAGGTTGGTGTCTGTTTGGGGTGAGTATATAAATAGTTCTTACTCATGGCTAAATCTTCATGTAAAGATGTTAATACTTTTAGCCAGAAGTTAGGTACTAAATCTGGGCCTGGGGTTTTCCAATTAGGAGCTTTTCTCAACTTTGTTTAAATCTCTTTGGCCTTTACTTCATCCCATTTCATATCCTGTGCATTTCTACTTATTATCATTTCATTCACTTTTTCTATCCATTTAGCATCTTTGTTACGTTCTCCAGGATCTTCATAGATATTTCTTCAAAATGTATCTATTTCTTTGAAAGAAATCAGAGCTCTGTTGCCACGCATTGCTTAAGAATAGTTTATTGTAGTGAGTAACATATAATCATAGCAGCAGATATAAATGTCAGAGCAGCATAATTAAATGGTATATAGTAGCATAGTAGATCAAATAACAAAGCACAAAAGTAATTATACCTGGACAGTCTTGTACCAGACTTCAAATGAACTCCCTGTCCTGAACAAACACATTATATTACTTGGGTCCAGTAACTTTCCTCTGGGAGCTGTATCCACTCCCCTTAACCTTGTTTCTCAGGCCTTGTCTTGCAGGTGCCTGGCATAGCCTGCCTATTCATTATCTAGCATACCACTGCAAGTACACATATCTTTCCCTTGAGAAAGGGACATTCTGTAGCATTCCCTTGAGAACTATTATTTCTGTAGATTTCATGCTTAGCCAGCAAGATTATATTTTCTCTTCTAGTGAACAGCTTTTTTCTAAACTGCATGCATATATGAAAGACAAGTCTGGCACTACATTTTAGGCCTATTCTACCATTTAATCTACCTTATGCCTAACAATTACTTTAAAGTGAAAACCTTCAGTCTAACAGTGTTCTTTTTTGATGGTGTTTCAATTCCTTTTGCCTTGTTTTCCAATTCTCTATAAAACTTTTTTTGGGTCAGCAATACATTGCTTATTTTGTACTTTTACATTATATTTATCTGCATATCTTCCAAGTTTTTCTGCCTGTACTAATATTTTAGTTTATTATTTGTGATAGTGCATTATAGATCCTGATCTATTCTGACACTCTGCATTGCTTTTATCAGGTCTATCTTTCTGAAAATTTTTGTTGCTCTATTCCCTCTTCTAACAGTGACACCTCTTTTCTTAATTGCTTTACATTTTTCTCTATTTGATACTTCCATGATGGCATTTGATTTCTCCCCTTCCTTTCCTTTACTACCCTGCGTTGTTGTGGTAAGACTATTAATTTAGCTGCACAGTAACATATCCTACTTACTTCTGTTATATCGCATGAATCTCTATGAACAATCCTTATTACTGTGTTCATTTGTTTTATCAACTTCTAACTTTTTGGGTTTTACGAACTTTCTATAGTCTGTTTCTTTCATTGATCTTAATATGTCTCTCCATCTCTACTAAATCAAGCAACTCTTCTCTTAGATCATTTTCTTCTAAACTGAGGGCACATTCTTTGTTCTCCATTTCCTGCAGGCACTCTACAGAAAGTTCCAGAGCATCCTACTGTGCCACATTCTCTTCAGTTTCATCCTGCATCATCCATTGCTCTATCATATGGGAACTCACCGGCCTATCACTCCACAACATTGACAGTGTCAGAGTAGCCTCAGTTTCCTGTTCCTTCCCTTGCTATGCAACTCCAAATGAACATTTGCACTGGTTTCCTATGGAAGACTCCAAAGTATCTTCATATGACAACTGATCAGATGTTTCTCACTCCACTGGTTTCTCCTTAATTTGTGGATCCATTGCTCTATCCTGCTGTGATGTTATCAAAATTTGATTTTCTACACTAAATCCTTCACTTTGCAAGTAGTCCATAACCTCAGTTTCTGTTTATTATTACTAATTCGCTTTTTGCACTTTTCCTCTTTGCTTTCTTATTTTTTGTATTGTAATAGTTTCCATATCCAGATGTCTTTGACTGTATTTCTCTTCAAATATCTTTGGTGCTGCTCTTTTTGTATTGACTAGTTTTACTTTTTCCTTTGCATAAACATTGCACCATATTAAATCTCTCTCTCTTTCCCATGTCCATATTTCTTCTTCAGATGTCTCATGCTCCTCCTGTTTCTCCTTCCTCAGAGGATTTGTTCTTCCATCATGCTGTGATATAACCTGTGTTAGACTTTCTACACTAAATCCTTTACTTTGCAGGTATTCCATAACTTCAGCTTCTACTTAACTTCTACATTACCAATCTGGTCTTCTACATTCCCTCTTTGTGATCTTATATTTTTGTATTGTGAAATTTTCCATATCTGGATGCCTTTGCCTCCATTTCTCTTAGAATATTTTTGGGGCTGCTTTTTTTTAATCAATTAATTTGGCTTTTTCCTTTGCATAAATGTTGCACCACATCAGATCGCTTTTTCTTTCTCATGTCCATATTTCTAATTTATACATTTCAAAAATCTTTAGATTTGTTCATTATATTTTCACACTTCCTCAGTCGCTTCTTTTTCCAAATGGCCCAAGGTTTCTTGGTCTATATAATGTTTTTCATAAATCTGTTTTATTAATTAACACAATTCTTTTCAAGCTTCTGAAAGTTTACCTTGTACAAGTATTTTTCTTTCCTCTAATTTCACTCTCAATCTTTTTGTGCATCTTCTATCTGGAAGTTTTGGGCTTCCTGCATAATAGTAACAATACATCATTTTCTTACCCTCAATAGTCCACACTATCATCTTTATGGCTCTTGCCTTTATCCCCCTACATACTACAGGGAGAGACTGATGACCTCACAGGCCTCACATTGGCGGTGAGAGGAGGAATATGTTAATTGTGCACATATCTGATATTCTGGGCAAATCTTTAAAGTGTAGAAGAAGGCGACTGAGGCCATTTTACTTTGCGTACTCCTCTATTAGACACTACACATACATTTTGGTGAAAACTGATCCATAAGTATAAATAAGTGAAGAAAGACCACTTCACTCTAAAAATTAAACACATAAATAGAACTAATTAACTCATAAATAGAACTAATTAACTCATTAAAGCACAATTTAAAAGTAAAAATCTCCCCAGGCTTATGGAAGACTAAAATATGATATTTAAGGGGGCCATCAAAACTGGACCTCAGAGTCACTGGCTTTTTCTAAAGAGATTATGAAATTACTGGTTTTCTAGGCATTTTGATTTCTCCAGGCTGAATTTATATATATTTTTTTCTGAATTGGTATGACTTTTAAGTGTAGCTCATTCTATTTGGCCAGCTGCTTTGTGTTGTATTTCCTTGTTAATCACTGCTATATGACAGGCCAGCTCTAATTAAACATGACCATGACATACAAGAGAATCAGTGTGGCACTGTACAGATGAAAATGCTTTGTTTAAAGTATTTAAAACAGCTGTCTAATATTCCTTACATTCATCTAGATCCATCACCTAGGTTACATTGCTAAACATTGGTACTGGCAGTGTAACTTGGTTTTAAACTACACTGAGTTGCACGATGTCACTGTTCGTGTTTGTTTACAGGAACATCTTGCTGCTCTCAGATAATTTGTACTGCACTGCTTTGTGCACTGCTTCTGATATTTGTTTATAAAAATATTTTGGTGTCTAAAGGTCAGTTGCTCAAACTATTACAACAGCTCCTTAATGCAAAATACAAAAAATAAAAGGCCAGATTATGTACTAGTACAGAAATTTCAGGAAGATTCATACCTCAAAAAGATTTGTTTTTTTCTGTTATAACCCCCTTAAATCTTTCTAATAAGAGAATTAATGAGCAACATATAGTTTATAAAATAGATTAAGAATGTGGGGGCAGTAGGACACATACTCTTTGTAAGATAACCTTACTCAAAAGATGATTCTGATACTGATCCTGATGGCCATTTTTACCAACTAAAGTAAATGGTCTGAAACACCAGTATCATCCCACTCTTAATACAAGGTCATGCTTGTTTACAAGACACTGGCATGCAGAATGCTCTTAATGATCAACTACACATATTTGATGTAGATGCTAGCTGAGCTTCATTTATAGTCATCATAAGTGGTATCATAATTGGTAACACTCTCCATCTTAAAAAATAGTCTTATCAAAATGGAGGATTTTCAGAGAATTTCATCTGAGCTATGCTGAAATGTTTAAGATCAGATCTGAGTTTGAGTAATTCAGTGTGGATTTTGGAAGCTAAGTGTAAGGTATGTGGAAAAAAAAAACAAACAGGAAATAAACTGTAGGAAACTTCATAATTAAAAGTCAGAAATTTTTAGACTTACAAATAATTATGATACTTTTACTGAGAAATGACAAGTTCTTTTTTGTGGGTTTCAAAAATATGTTGTAAAGATGGTGAGAGTTAAATAATACAAAAACTGTTTTGGAGCTAAACATAACACAATGGCACCATATTTGTTTTCATATATGTAGTATAATATCCAGACATGTTTGTCACTGCATACTAATTCTCAGTAATGTTCCCATTAACATACACAGTAGACATTCAAGCTATAACATTTTTAAATTACTGGCTATTTTATTGTCTTCCAAAGTTACTAGAAAAATTATGGGTGCTTATCCTACTTTGATTTAATGAAATTAAACTCACAAATGAACAAGGTGTACTGCTTCCTTTAATACTCAACATATGCAGTTTCAACAACAGAGGAACTTTTCCATGTTTTCAATGTTCTGAATGCAAATGTACGCATCCTTCCAATATTCTTATTCATAAACATATGAAGATAAATATTATATTTAAATCTTTTATGGATTGTGATACAATACAATTTAAATGATTTCACCAAGATGTGTGGTCTGCCTGATTTTTTATACAAGTAAATCCATCTATAGGTTCAAAAATCATATTTTTGATCACATCTCTGACAGCAAGAGAACAAACACTGTGACTGTACTTTCAAAATGTGTGTGTGCCTTCTGTGAAGGTTGGGTGCTGGGCTAGTAACTCGACACCATAAAAAATCCACTGTCAATCAATAATGGATCGGTTATCTGCTGTGGCGACCTATAACCAGGAAAAGTCAAAAGACTTTTTTTTTTTTTTTTACTTAGAAGAATGTCTACAGCCTTGTTCAAGTTTATTTTACAACTAGTATTTGGTAGTAGAATAGCCAGTAAAATCATTACATACAATGAACCTTGAGTATATTTTAATTAGTACATGTTATGAAATCAAAAACAAAGAAATGAATGGCAAAACATTGAACAAAAAGACTGAAACCCACATTAATCAAAAAAAAAAAAAAAAAGAAAAACACAACACACAATAAACACTGTTTTTTTTTTTTGCAGAAATGAAGGCCCCCTGAACCCTCACATCTCTATTACGTTATATAAAGTAAACGGACAACTAGGTGCACAGACTCAAGAAATAAGAATACATGGTGGCCAAGATAGTGCGCAGTTAACAGCACTGTATTTTTAGCTCTGCTTCATTTTAACATCTCTGTCAGGATTTTTACTAAAATCTCAAACACAATGTTTCAATACTTGATGGATTTACAGTTGAACATCTGTTGAAAGATTTACTACAAAAAACGTAAGTTTGAAACTCTTAATTGCTTTTTCCTGCCAAGAAAACTAGAAAAAAACGAATGGTCTCAGAATGAGCCACTCTAAGCCCACCATACAGGACAGTACTATGAAAAAAAACAAACAGGCTATACTAAGTAATATCAGTGAGTTATCTGTAAAGAAAGATAAAATACAAAGCAAACTGGACAATTTTAGAGAGGACTGTAAAAAACAAGTTGAAGTGCTGAGTAAATCTCAAACAATCATCACAAATCTGAATTATAGAAGAGGCAATGAATGATTTTGATGGAATATTACGTGAAAATTAGAACAAAATTGAAACAAAACAACTTATTCTGTGAAAAATATAGAAGACTTAGAGAATGGATCTAGAAGGAACAACATCAATATTTACAGGATTCCTGAAAAAGAAGAGAGACACAGCATGATTCAATTCCTAAATATCTGGCTGCCTAAAAAACCTGCCTGAAGCTTTTTCCTTTAGCATTGAAAGGGCACATAAATGACTTTCTAACTCATTTTTTTAAAACACCTTCACCAAGGTCAGGGGTTGTAAGATTTTTCTCAAGTCAAGTTAAGGATTTAGTCTTAAAAGTTGAATGGACTAATTATTCATTTAAAATAAAAAATAAAATACTATAAGATTTAACAATGAATATTCAACATTAGTGATGTCAAAGAAAAAGCATGTGTGCCACTTGTTAAAAGCTTAAAGAACAACAATATTAAAGCGCAAATCTTGTTTCGACAAAAATAAGGATTCGCTTTCCAGAAGGAAAGATTTTTAACACCTTGGAAGATGCAATGGAATTTATACAGAAAAATAAAATCCTAGAAAAAAACAGAAGATATGGACTGGAATCTATCAACTTCTTTGAAAAGAAATGCAACAGGAGATGATTGGTTAATAAAAGACAAAAACAGTAAAAACTGAAGAACAAATAAAAATCAATGTATTTCATGGTTATGAATTCTTATTAATTTAAACAAGGTAAATAATTTATTTATTTCCAGACTTCAAACGGTTTACTAGTTCCCTTTTTAAAATGTTAGAGTTTGATTCTTTTAGCTATATAAGAAAAGTACAGTTGTGTACACTTACCATAAATGTAGATGTTCGAGTGTATTCACTGTTGCAGTCCTAACAAATGGGTTATCCGGATCCTGGTAGCCCTCAGTCAGCCAGAATACCAAAGGTAAGTAAAAAATGACATTGGTTGTAAAGGACGTCAGGGTGTCTGACACAAAAGGAGGCAGCCGATGTCACTTCCTCAGTGTTTCTTGTCATAACAGTCAGGAGCCGCCAGAAAATAAGGCTTAAATCAAAAAACAATTTGACAAATAAATAATTATGCCTGTACCTCAGGAAAAAAGAATAGGAGAGGACCACAAAAAGGGGGAAGGAGGGAGGGAAACCAGGACTGCAACAGTGAATACACTAGAATATCTACATTTATGATAAGTGTACACAACTGTACTACATTCATCGTATTTCACTGTTGCAGTCCTAACAAATGGGTTGATTACCAAAGGCCAAAGAAAAAAGGGGGGAGAAACCAACAGCATCAAGGGTTGGAGATAATGCCCTGCAACACCGCAGTGGCAAACCCTGCCTTGGCTCTGGAAAACAGAGGCAAATTATAATGCTTTGTGAAAGTGTGAACAGAAGACCATGTGGCAGCCTCCAAAATGTATTTAGTAGGGACACCCCTTAGAAAGGCTGCCGAAGTGGAAGCCGCTCTAGTAGAGTGGGTCCTAACCCCTTGAAGCAGAGCTTTGCCATGAAAAGAACAACAAACTGTAATGCAAGATGCACTCCATTTAGAAATGGTCTGCTTAGAAATAGTCTTACCCTGGGCTCCAGGGGCAAAACTGACCAATAACAGTACTGATTTCCGAAGGTCCTTAGTCCTGTCCAGGTAAAACCTGAGCTGTCTGTGCACATCAAGAGAATGTAAGATCCTTTCAACTCTATTGTGAGGATTAGGAAAGAAGGTAGGAAGGTGTATGGACCGATTAAGAGTTGGGCTGGAAACCACCTTAAGCATAAAGGAGGGATTAGTCCTCAGAGAGACTCTTATCTGCATGGAAAATAAGAAAAGTCTCCATGGCCATCAAAGCTTGCAGCTCCAAAACCCTCCTTGCTGAAGTTATAGTCAAGAGGAAGATGGTCTTCCAAGAGAGAAACTTTAAATCTGTAGAGGCAGCTGGCTCAAAAGGAGGAAAAGTGAGTTTCTCCAGAACAAAATTAAGATCCCAGGCTGGAGTAGGTGCTCTTCTGGGCAGTTTTAGATTGCAAGCACCTCTGAGAAACATTTTCATCAGGGAATGAGAGAAAATGGGCTGTTCATGAGAACAATGAGTAGAGATGGCTGAAGCATGGATCTTGATAGAGGAAAAAGAGAGACCACCATGAAGCAAATCAGCCAGGTATTCCAGGATTGGCGGAAGGGTAGGTTGAGAAGCAGATTCCCCTCTAGGCTGCATCCATTGAGAGAACCTTTTCCAATTGCCAGCATAGGACTTCCTAGTGCTAGGCCTCCTGGCCTCCCCTCAGCACGTCAACCACCTGTTGGGAAAGGGAGGAAGGAAGGGAAGGAGTCATACAATGAGCCATGCTGCCAAATGGAGAGACTGAAGATGAGGATGTAGAATGTTGCCCTTTTCCTGAGCCAAAAGATCTGGCTTCAGAGGAAGATGGGAGAGACTACGAAGCAGCGGATACCAATGCTGTCTGGGCCAGGTCAGAGCTATGAGAGTAGTCCTTGGATGTTCGTCCCTGATCTTCACTAATACTCTGGGAAGAAGAGGAAGAGGAGGTAAGGCATTCCCTGATAGCAACGTCCAAGGGAAGGACAGAGCATCCACTTTCCAGGCTCTGCTGTGCTGCTGTCTGGTGCAAAAGAGAGGTAGCAGATGGTTGTCTAGGGAAGAGAAAAGATCCACCTGAGGAGTGCCCCAACGTTGAATGATACTGTAAAAGACTACTCTGTTCATTGCCACTCGTGAGGATCCAGGGTTTGCCTGCTCAACTGGTCTGCCAAAATATTGAGCCTTCCTGGAAGAAACTGAGCTAGGAGATGCAGGTCCAGGGGTGCTGCCATGGACCAAAGATTCATGCTTTGCCTTCACAGGGGGTAACAGTGGGTCCCTCCCTGCTTGTTGATGTACCACATGACCGTAGTGTTGTCTGTCCTGACAAGCAGGGTCCCTGGAGAAAGAAGATGCCTGAAAGCCAGTAAGACCTGCTGAATTGCAATCAACTCTTAGATTTATGTGCAGGTGCATCTGCTGGGCATTCCAATGTCCCTGTATGCATCTGCCATCTAGGTGTACTCCCCAGGCATAATCTGATGCATCAAGTCTTTTTGGACTTGTTGGCTGTTGCAGGTGCATCTGCTGGGCATTCCAATGTCCCTGTATGCATCTGCCATCTAGGTGTACTCCCCAGGCATAATCTGATGCATCAAGTCTTTTTGGACTTGTTGGCTGTTGGTGAAGCACCCACCAAGAGGAGAAAACGCTGAGAGAAGAAAGGAGCCACTTTTGAGATTTTAAGTATTTTGCTTCAGATTATTTGTTAAGTTTTTCTGCATTGCCGCCTACTTTTGCGCATTTTCTGGCTTGTTAAATTTGATTTCTGTGTTGGTAACTGTATTTAGAACACAACCTGGAGCTGATTACTGAATTTCCTGCCTGCACTTATTTTTAAAATATTTTTTTTCTTAAAACTTGCATTTTATCTGTCTCTGGCCTAGCACTCAAGTGTGGGGTCATTTACTGCACTGTTCTAACTTGTTGATACTTGTGAACCTCTGCTTTCCTTAAAAAAAAACACACAAAAATCTTGCTTTTTTTCCCACTTTTCTGAGATTTAAAAAAGTTCAGTTACAGATTTGCTGTTCTGAACAGTTTGTAAGTTTCTTGGAGGCCATTGTTTGCTTGGGCTAAAGGGAAGTCTCTGTGTTCATCAGTGGCAGTGATAAACATTGAGCAGCCTGCCTGCCCCTGTGGGAGTGGTTACTGCCTTGAAACTGTAGTTTTATTGGCCATTTTGGGTCAATTCCCAACTCCTTGATCTTCCTCTCTTAAAATCCTCTTTTGCGCGGTTTTGCGTGTTTTTGTGCATAGCGCAACATCGGGCAGTGCCGCCTAATTGGGTTTAAACTATTCCTGGCTCCACAAAGTCTGCTCTTCACTTTTTCCCTTAGAACTGCTCTATCTCTCAAATTAAACACCATATTCTCATTCTAAGGCCCCTCACTGGTCCAAATAAGTAATTTTACAAGTTAGCACTAATAAACCATAAGCACTACTTACTCTTATACTCTCTACGATTACCTTGTCCCCTATTGGTCCATTTTAATTCAGTTCCCTATATTACTCTAGCATGTCCAAAGGTCAGTCAATGGTTTCCTCGCCAGTCCAGTTGGTGAATCTGGGAATTTTGAGGCAATGTTACAACTGTCTCATGTACACGGACAACCCTCTCCTCCTCCAAACAGGTTCAAATATATATGAGAGATGCAACCATATAGCCAAACTGGAGGCTGAGCTCTCTCATCTCAAAACTGGTGTAACCAGTCAGGAGGAGAAGGTAACCTCACACACCACAATTCCAGTATCACATAGTCCCACCACAACAGCGAACCAAACAAATAAAAACACAAAAACATACTCGGAGGCTCTAAACAAAAATCTACCTAAGCAACAGAGACCTCCAAAGCAAACATCCAAGCAAACGCTACCCCAAAACAAAACACGTACAACACATAGCACACAAAGTCAGTGTGCCAAGCAGTCACAGCCCTTAAGGCTGAATAACACACCTCATACTCATGTAATAGGTGACTATTGTCAGACACACTGATGTCCCGATCACCAGGCTGAATAAAGAGAAGGTCACAGTGAGCTGCCTGTCAGGCGCTAGGATCCGCCACATAACGCAAGCACTCAGGTCACTCCAAAGCAAATACAAATATGACTCAGTTATTGTACATGCTGGCGTGAATGACCTGAGATGTACCTCCCTCGACTACATGAAAAGAGACATAGAGGAGCTCTCTGATCATGTAGCCCAGGCCGGTATGACCCTGACCTTGAGCAGCATCTTACCCTCACCTAGAATGATGCCACAGTATAAAGACAAAATGATCGATTTTAACAATTGGCTAAAATTTTGGTGTCATTCAAAGGGGATCCAGTGTCTGTCAGCCTGGGATGACATGCTCGACAAGCCACATTGCTTCGCTAGGGACGGCTTGCATCTGTCACCCCTGGGCTTTCGGATATTGGCAAAGGCTCTTGCCACCCCCATAGTGCCTTTTTAGGCAAGGCTCAAAAGTCAAACCCACCTCCATAGACAGCACAAGGAACAAGAAACTAAGGGTAATGCTGCTAAACGCCAGAAGTCTTAACCTCAAGATGCATGCACTCAAAGCTCTCCTCAGTATGGAGAACATCAATATCTGTGCAGTGACAGAAACCTGGTTCAAGGCTCCAGAGAGCACCCCAGCACTACCAGGTTATACCTCATATCATGCTTTTCAGCCCCAAAACCCAGACCGAACCACAAAGGAGGGGGAGTTTCCATATTTATCAAGGATATCCACACCTCCAGGTTAGTGGCATTGCACGAAGTATCGGAGACCATCCATGTGCAACTGACAGTGGGCAAGACTGCTTTTCAGTTTATAGCATCCTACAGACCACCCTCTCAAAGTCAGGAATCCCACTTGGCTTTCCTGAAAACATTGGAGAACATGAAGATCTCTCCGAACACCATTATATTGGGCAACTTCAACTACCCAAACATAGACTAGGAGCATTACTCAAGCCCCAGCACCTTAGCCCAAAGGTTCCTGGAATTTATAAACTCAAATGCTATGGAACAACTAGTCACCACTCCCACAAGAGGGGAAAACATATTAGACCTGATCATTACCAACATGGGGACTCTACGCTCCATACCAGAAGTATATCCCTCATTGGTAAGATCAGACCATACATTAATTTCACTGGATATCCACATCCCGACCCCACCCCCAGCCCAGGAAACCACAGTGAAAAACTTCTCAAAAGCAAACTTTACACTTCTCAAAACCAAAGTGGAATTCTTCAAGGCCCCAGGGCCAGTGGAAACTACGGCCCAAACTGCAGAATCCTATATAAACGCATTCTACGGACATTTCCAGGAATGCATGGATCATGCTATCCCAAACAAAATCAAGACCCAATCATCCAAAGGCAAGCGTCCAGTCTGGTGGACCCCAGCCATAAATAAACTGTACAACAGAAGGAGGAAGCTACTACATGATAGAGCAAAATCCCTAAAAGGGAAGGCATCTCTGATCAGTACTAGCAAAAAATTACGATCCCTCATAAAATCCTCCAAGGCCAGCTTAGAAAGAAAAATAGCACAGGACAATAAAGACAATCATAAGGCTTTTTTCAGTTATGTTAGGAACCTGGGATGCAACTCCCAGACTTGTTCTGAGTTGATTCTAAGCGACAAAAAATACACTGAACCCACAGACATCACCAATATCCTGGCAGACAGGTTCAGTGCAAACTTCTCCACCCCCTCCCCCCCCAAAAAGCAAGTATCTATCCCGGCAGAGTGCAGCCTCCCAAACATCTCTGATGCTTAGGTGAAGGCCGCCCTCTCCAAAGCAAAAAACACTGCTTCCATGGGACCAGATGGCATCCCGGGTTGCATCCTACATGAACTCCAAGAAGAACTAATCCCTCAAGTAAAACTGCTGTACAATCTCAGCCTCACTACAGGATATGTGCCCAAAGAATGGCGTACAGCAACAGTGGTCCCACTCCACAAAGGTGGCGCTTCTGCGGACCCTGGAAACTATTGCCCCATAAGCCTGACTAGCCTAGTCTGCAAGGCTATGGAGAGGATCATCATGGAACTCATAAACAAAGACATTGGGGACCTACAGACACTAGATCCTACCCAATTTGGCTTCGTCAAGGGCAGATCCTGCCTTTTGAACCTGGTCAACTTCTTCGAAACAGTCACCAAGGCCCAAGATGAAGGGAAGGTAGTCCACACAGCCTATCTGGACCTCGCAAAGGCATTTGACACAATACCCCACTCGGGCATCATAGATAAGCTATCCAGCCTAAATATAAACCCCTATGTCACAAGATGGGTCACAAACTGGCTCAAAGACAGAACCCACAGAGTCAGAGTTGCTGGAGCCATGTCAGACTCGAAACATGTCACAAATGGCGTCCCACGAGGTTCTGTCCTGGGACCTCTCTTGTTCGGTATTTATTTTTCTGAGGTACAGGCCAACGTGGGAGGACTATGGCTCACCAAGTTTGCAGATGACTGCAAACTGGGTGCCATAATCGACTCTCCAGCTGACACAAACATCCTTCAAAAAGGTCTCGCAGAGACGGATAACTGGTGCCAGAGCCATGGTCTAAAGCTAAATGCCAAAAAGTGTATAGTCATACCCTTTGGCAAAAACAATGTGCCCACAAATTACCACATAGGTGGTAACCCATTAAGTACAGAGAAAGTAATTAGGGATCTGGGGACCCAAGTTGATAGCAATCTCTCCTTTGGCAACCACATTGCCAAAGTGGTCAGAAAGACCTTCTACATAGCCCACCTCATCATGAAAGGATTCACATCTAGATCAAGAGAGGTAAGCGTGCCCCTTGATTCATCCCTCATCAGACCCATCATAGAATACAATGCCCCCTTTGGGATGTACCTTACCCGACACCTGCAGCAATTAGAAAGACCCCAAAAGTACCTCACCAGGAGGATCAAGGGACTCAAACAGATGCCATATGCTGCTCAGTTAAAAGAACTCCAGCTCTACTCAGTTGCATACCGCCTACTTCGAGGTGATCTATGCCTGACATATAAAGCTATGTCCAACCCAGAATTAATGGACATGCTCCACCTCAGTAAATCTAAATCCCTTAGAGCCACGTGCTCGAAGGACTTGAACCTCAGAACAGAAATAAATAGAACATGCTGGAGGGACAGATTCATAACCCAGAGGCTCCCTTCGCTCTGGAATAGAATTCCAATTCATGTTAGGCAGAGCACCTCACTGACTCTCTTCAAGAAGAATATTGATGAGTGGATGGGGGATCGTAGGTTTGTCCCGGGGATTACTTCCGTGTCACTATTAGACAGAGGCACAGTAAACTAAACTTTAAAAAGGGCACAGTATACTCAAATCAAGGGGTGGCATAAGCCAAACACAATCGGGCTAGGCTTATAAATACCCCAGGGCAGATAGCCTAGTATGAAACTATGAACAATGAGTAGAGATGGCTGAAGCATGGATCTTGATAGAGGAAAAAGAGACCACCATGATGCAAATCAGCCAGGTATTCAAGGATTGGCGGAAGGGTAGGTTGAGAAGCAGATTCCCCTCTAGGCTGCATCCATTGAGAGAACCTTTTCCAATTGCCAGCATAGGACTTCCTAGTGCTAGGCTTCCTGGCCTCAGTCAGCATGTCAACCACCTGTTGGGAAAGGGAGGAAGAAAGGGAAGGAGTCATACAATGAGCCATGCTGCCAAATGGAGAGACTGAAGATGAGGATGTAGAATGTTGCCCCTTTCCTGAACCAAAAGATCTGGCTTCAGAGAAAGATGCCAAGGAGGAAGATGGGAGAGACTACGAAGCAGCGGATACCAATGCTGTCTGGGCCAGTCCGGAGCTATGAGAGTAGTCCTTGGATGTTCATCCCTGATCTTCACTAATACTCTGGGAAGATGAGGAAGAGGAGGTAAGGCATTCCCTGATACCAACATCCAAGGGAAGGACAGAGCATCCACTTTCCAGGCTCTGCTGTGCTGCTGTCTGGTGCAAAAGAGAGGTAGCAGATGGTTGTCGGGGGGGAGAAAAGATCCACCTGAGGAGTGCCCCAATGTTGAATGATGCTGTAAAAGATTACTCTGTTCATTGCCACTCGTGAGGATCCAGGGTTTGCCTGCTCAACTGGTCTGCCAAAACATTGAGCCTTCCTGGAAGAAAGCTAGAAGATGCAGGTCCAGGGATGCTGCCATGGACCAAAGATTCATGCTTTGCCTTCAGAGGGGGGTAACAGTGGGTCCCTCCCTGCTTGTTGATGTACCACATGACCATAGTGTTGTCTGTCCTGACAAACAGGGTCCCTGGAGAAAGAAGATGCCTAAAAGCCAGTAAGGCCTGCTGAATTGCAATCAACTCTTAGATTTATGTGCAGGTGCATCTGCTGGGCATTCCAACGTCCCTGTATGCATCTGCCATATAGGTGTACTCCCCAGGCATAATCCGATGCATGTGTAGTCAGAACTTGACTGGCAAGAGGTGTCCGAAAAGGCATGCCTTTGTTTTGTAGACAGGCTGTTGCCCACCATAGAAACATCGTCTGCAGAGATGGAAGCAGATGAATTATCATATCCAGGTCCTCTGAGTGTTGACACCAAATATTCTTGAGGAACCATTGCAATTTCCTCATATGCAGTCTTGCATATGGAATCATGAGAATACAAGATGCCATGAATCCCAGAGCTCGCAGGTACTTCCTTGCAAGGAGCTGGGACAGGCTTGCCAAGTCCTAGAAGTAAACTGAAAGAGTTGTCTGCTTCTCCTGGGTGAGATATATCCATCTGGGCAACTGTGTTCAGACTCACTCCCAGGAATGTTATCTCCTTGGATGGTACCATTTTCGATTTTTTCACATTCAGTGTGTAACCCAGGGAAGAGAGTCTTTACGAATTCCAGATGCAATAATAGCTGTTCCTGAGAACTTGCTTGAATCAGACAGTCGTCCAAGTATGGATAAATCTGAATTTTCTTTTGCCTGCAAAAAGCAATGACTGTGGCCAGGCACTTTGTGAAGACTCTGGGAGCAGTACAGAAGGCAAAGGGCAGCGCAGAAAATTGGTAATGTTGTTTGCTCACTCTGAAACAAAAGGTACTGCCCGCAACTTTCCCTGATACGAATGTGCAGATAAGCCTCTTTGAGATCCAAGGTTACCAGCCAGGAATCCTTTTCTAATAGTGGTAGCAATTGATGTAGAGTGAGCATTTTGAACTTTGGAATTACTAGAAAAGAGTTCAGAATGGAAAGATCCAGGATAGGACGCCAGATGCCTTCTTATTCTGGAACTAGGAAAAGCCTGGAATAAAAGCCCTAGCCTACCTGCTTTGCAGGGACTGATTCTATTGCTCCCAGATAAGACAGAGACAAAATTTGTTTTTCTACTTTTGCCCTTTGGTTTGGAAGAACGTTCAGGAATCCCTTGGGAGCTGGAAAGGTGCGGAAAGAAAACTTGTGCCCTAGGGACACCGTTCTGATCACCCATTTGTCGTCTGTGATAGTGGCCCAGACATCTGCAAAAAGGGCCAACCTTCTCCCTAAAGGACTCTCCCAGCAAGCAAGAACAGGCAGAAGTTGTAAAAAGTCATTGAGAGTGTTTTGATCGAGATGCAGGCTTGGAGCTTCCCCCTTTAGAAGTGGAAGCCTTCCAACGCCTAGACCTTTGAGGGGTAGCCTACCCCCTTGTCCCTAGAAGATTTGTAACCTCTAGTCCTGGAACGGCTTTGTCTGCTAGTATCAGGAAAGGTCCAACTCTTGGAAGGGTAATTCCTGCTAAAGCAAGGGGGTTGAACTTGTAGAAAATCCTTAACAGTTTGCATGGACTTGGCCTTATCCTCCATCTTCTTCAGTACCTCCTCTGCTTTGTTGCCAAAAAGACTGTCTTTATGCAAAGGTACATCCAAAAGCTTAGCCTTGACAGGTTCTGGAAGAGGTTGTTCCCTGAGACAAGCCTGTCCTCTAATAACAGATCCAGTAGCCATAGCACTGCTGGAGGCCTCAAGAATGTCAAAACCACAATGTAAAGAATGCTTATTGACCAGACTGGCTGAATTCAGTAAATCCTGCATGTCTTTACTCTCTGCCAAAGAGATACACTTGCTATCCTAGACTTAATAGCCTCCAAGGGGTGCTGTTGGTACTTCAGCATATGAAATAGACAATTGGTAGCCCTAATAGCTAGGGTGGTAGAGGTATAAACCTTCTTGCCCCACCTATCTAGATTCCTAGACTCCCTGTCAGAGGGAACAGGATTCCTGGTAACAGTGCCCTTAAGTCCTTTAGGGCCCTGAGAAATAACCTCTGGATCTGCCAACAGATTTCTGAAAAGAAACAGATGAGAATCAGGGATTCTGTATTACCTGTCAGGTTTCCTGGGAGCAGGAGGAACCGAATTAGGAGACCAGGAATTTTCCAGAAAAACATCATCAACAACTTCCAACACAGGGGGAATACCAAGAGGCCTATACTGAGGTAATTTGAGAAACTCCCTAATCAGTTTCTTGGATTGGGGATAATCCTGACTTTCCCATTTAAAATGTTCTCTGAGGGTATTTAAAGTATCACCAAAAGAGAAATCCTCTGAAGGAGAGGCCGAAGGGATGGACTCCTCTGCATCTGAATTCTCAAAAGGAGAAAAAGCCTGAGAAAATTCCTCTTCATCAGCAGAAATGCTGGAAGAATCAGCAGGACAAAGCCTCAGGGGAAACATCCCTACTCCTTTTAGGAGGAGGAGGCTGAGAACCCCTAATAAGAGTCAACAAATCATTGGCCATATTCACCATTTGGGATTGAGGGGAATGAGAAGCTGGAGCTTGCCTTTTCACAGGCGTACAAATGGAAGATTTACCTGCAAGGCTGAAGTATTCGGGAGGCCTGGCAACCACTGAAGTACTAGCAGAGGTTGAAGGAAGAAGCTTGCAGTCAGAATCCAAAACAGAGGCTTTGGACACCGGAGTCAGCTTAGCGGCTCCGGCTCCAGCAGAAGAGGTGACTGGCGACAGGTCGGAAAACAAAATGGAGGCTAATGGCCTAAGGGACTCGGACTTGATCAAAGCCTGTGGTTGTACATCGGCGGACTGCAAAGGCGTCTCACTGGCTACCCCCTGACTGATGACCAACTTAACCTCATCTGAGGACTTCGCTTTCTGAGACCTGTCGTGGTCCTTATCCTTAAGTTTCTTCAGAACATCCGAAGCCTGAAGACTGGCGGACGCCACACCAATGAACTTAGGCCAGACTCCAAAATGCCTAGCCAAAATCTTAGTCCGATGACGGATAGTACGCAAATTAAAGGAGGCACAGAGATCACACTTGGGAACATCGTGGTCAAGGCCTAAACAAATAATGCAATAGGAATGAAAATCTCTACGGGGAATCTGCTTTCCACAGGTAAGGCAATTACTACCTTTTTCTGACATTCATTAAGGCAAGAAAAGAGGATCCCCGATGGGGTACTTAGCTGTAGTAGACTTCAACTCTTGTAGTCAGAAACCAACAAAGGTAAACTGCCGACCGGCACTCGTGCATGAAAAGCTTCTGCTTCGGGCTCCGCGGCAAGGAAGACTGAGGAAGTGACGTCGGCTGCCTCCTTCTGTATCGGACGCCTTGACGTCCTTTACAACAGATGTCATTTTTACTTACCTTTGGTATTCCGGCCACTGAGGGCTACCGGGAGCCAGATAAACCATTTGTTAGGACTGCAACACTGAAACATGATGAACATCTAAAGCTACTTATTTTCTTTTAGAGTTTAAAAAGTTAAACTATTCATTTTATTAAAAGTTAATCAATATTATGATGAAGCTTATGTTAGGTGGTACACTTTCTGATATCTTGGCATAGTTGAGTAATGTACTATTAAACATAATACAAGATGCAACAAATGTCACTAAAGAGGCATGTTAACTTACATTCTGTGGTCTTAAAATGGTCCAGTAGTGTGCTACTGACAGTATATATGACATCCAATAGCACCCATGAAAGACCTGCTATGTTATAAACAAAGTAAAAAATATATATATAGCTTTTGACATACATAAAAGTTACTATTCAAATTGTATCAAATAATTAGAGTAACATTCACAGTTTTACAAGTTAAACCTGGATCACACAACTGTTACTCGTTTAAAGCAAGTGTATATGCTATGTCTCCTTTTTAAAAAAAAGACAGTCTGCTTTATATTAAACATCTCATAAAAATTGTGCTTTCTGAATCATTAAATGTTACTTCTTTGAGTGAAGTGACTTTTTAGTGGCTGGGATACTTTAAGATTTTTTTTTTTTGGTGGTTTGGATGTGTGGTGTGGAGGTGGCTTAGATTCACATGTGAGCATTTTTGTGTGAACTGCAACTGACAAGACTGTTCATTTTCAAGCCCTTCTCATGAAAACTAGCTTGAAACAACTTGGAGTTATGAGCACTTTTAGGATGCTGTGGGAGTTCTGAAAATTCTAAGAACTGTCCAGGTTACTTCTTCCTGTCTAAAAGTAATCATAACATTTTGAATCATATGCTAAGATGCCAAATAATGCAAGTTAGATAATAAGCAAAAGACAATGAATTGCATTCTAAACCACTGTGCAGTGGCAGTGTTAGTTATTACGTAGTTCTGAATGTTTGCTACTGATAGTATACTTTACATGCAATACCACAGAGGAAGTTATGCTATGTTATAAACAAAGTATAAACATATAGTTTCTTATAAAAAAAAAGTTAAGGGAATCTTCGCAAATAATTAGAGTAACATTCACACTTTTATAAGTTAAACCTGGATCACACATAACTGCTGTTCTTTTAATGCAAGTTTATATGCTATGTCACCTTTAAAAATGAAGGTCTGCTTTATATTAAACATTTCATACAAATAGTGCTTACTGGATCATTAAACGTTACTTCTTTAAATAGAGTATCTTTTTAGTGGTTAACATACTTTGAAATGTTTTTTTACGGGTTTGGAAGGGTTTGAGGGATTGATGCATCATGTAGAGGTGGCTTGGATTTACATGTGAACCTTTTCTGTGTGAATTGTATGTGACAAACTATTCATTTGGAAGCCCTTGTGTTGAGGACCAGCTTGAAGCAGCTTAATTAGAGTCTTGAGCACTTTTGTGACTTTTTTGCAGGAGTTCTGAAAATTCTAAGGACTGTCCAGATTACTTCTTCCTGTCTAAAAGTAATGATATTTGGAATTATATGCTTAGATGTCAATGAATACAAGTTAGATAATAAGCAAAAGACAGTGAATTGCATTCTAAACCAGTGTCATTTGTTAAATAGTTCTGAATGCTAGAAGTATATCAAAAGGATAGTTTATATACTAGCCTATAGAATGGCACTTCTGTTAAAAACTTAGGATTAACTCAGGATTGTGTTTCTCTGTTATTGTCTGTTTTTAATAACAAACTTAATATCTCAGAACAATTTAGTATGGAAAGTTTGAATCTTAAAAGGGAATATTTTTTCAGATGTTTGTTCAGATACTGTTAGACATAACATTTAAGGAAAAAAATCGGACTGATTCTAACAGAAGTATTAGATTAAAAAGCATCAGATATACAAGGATAAATATAAATGTTCAGTTATGTGACACTCTACACTAGGATTATAGCTAAAACATAAAACCTAGAAATGTAGTAATAGTAAAAGACAGTTTACAAACAGAAATAGAAAGCGATCAGAATAAATAAATATATATATAGTTAAAGAATATAAACATGTCTACAAGGTTGTGAGGTTTGCATAGTGGTTGAGGTGTTCACCTTACAGGCACAAAGTACAGGATTTGATTTTCACATGGGGTAATTGGCTGGGCTTTAAATGGCAATTAGCCTGGTACTAATTTACAAACTTATGATCCTATGAACAACTTTACGTATAGTAAATAAAATAGGAAAAAAAATCATCTGACCTATAAATGAACAACAACGGACTTCCTCCCTACAGTAGACCAGGGAGATCATGTGAGGTACAGGGAAAGATGATTGTAGAGATATTCAGTTTGGTCAACTTATAATAAAGATTCTGAACACCTGCTTAAATTTTCTTATTTATAATAACTCATTGACGGGCTTTTTAAGATGATGCGTACTAAAACAGGAGACATATTAATATGAAGCAGAAGCATGAGCCAAGTGTTGTTACTCTAATGAAGAGTTTGAGAGGCAGTTTATTCATCCTTTTCAACAAACTAGGAATGCATTATTCCATGATAGAATGTTTTAGGATTATATTAGGTAATTCTGTTTCAAAGGTTTTGTCAATAGCTGAAGATTTCATACTGTTACATAAAAAGTATATAATAAATTCTGCACATAACTGTGAATTCATTGTACCCATTTTTTTTTCTCTCTTACATAAATGTCTGATTTTAAATGCATATCTTAGGCCGCTGTGGTGCAGCGGGTTAGCATTGTCGCCACACAGCAAGAGGTATTCCGGTTCGATTCTCGGCTGGAGGGCCTTCTGTGTGCAGTCTGCATGTCCTCCCCACGGTTGAGTGATGTTAAAGACATGCAGGCAGGTGTATGCGTGAATGGGTGTGCCTTCTTTGAAGGTTGGGCGTCGGGCTGGCATCTCGGCACCGTAAAAATCCACTGTCAATCATTAGCGGACCGGAGTTCCACTGTGGTGACCCCTAACTGGGAAAAGCCGAAAGACATTACTATCTATTAATATTAATGGATTGAATAATCCAGTAAAGATGTCGGTTCAAATACCTGCAATTACATAAAGCTCAAATAGTATCTCTACAGGAAACACATTTGCTTAATAAAGATGTAAATAACTTTCATTAAAGAATTATTTGGTTTTAGCAGGTTCTGACTTTCAAGCTAAAAGAAGAGGCACCCTCATTTTACGGAAGAGCTCACTAGTAATGTCTACAGTAAAAGATACTTATGTTGATAAAAATGGTAGGTCAAGCATTGCTATAACTGAGTGAAACAGAAAACTATATACATTGGTGAACTCTTATTGGATTCTAGGGGTTGGATATAAAGATGCAAATAAAATTGCTTGTACACTGTAGCCTAGTACATGAAAGGTGAAGTCATAATGGTGAGTGATTTTAATTGTATTTTACCAGACAAAGACTCTACTGCAGAGAGAAAGCTGAGAATCACATCTTCAGCCAAACACTTAAATTTTGTGAATCTAATGAATTTAAAGGATTTATATGAGCTAAGGAAAACAAACTCCTTCAATTTACCCATTATTCATACAGATATGGAACACAAACAAATACTGATAATTTTTTGTCTCAATCTGTTATTCACATATCAGAGAAGTTTCAATAGCTTCATGTCCATTATCAGACTATAATGCTATAATCTTTAATATTATTTTAAAATCTGACAGTTTAATGCATCACAGGAGTTTACCAGTGTACATTATTAAAATAAAAGGATTCAAGGATTATGTTAAAATGGTCAAAAATTTCCTAGAAATAAACATGAATAGAGAAGTATCTGACATTGTACTGTGGGATTCACTAAAGGTTTACTTAAAAGGAAGAGTTACAAGCTGGTATATTAGTAAAACAAGAGAATGGGACAAAGAAATGAATACACTACAGGCCAAAATAGACACACTAAAGATAAATCTAAAACCAGATATCATTATCAGTCAGTCTCAACTTAAAAACTTAAATGTAAAATATATCGAAATACTAAATCATAAAGTTTCAATAAACCTGAAAAAACTAACTTCAGGCATATTCAGTCAACCTATTAAGATTTGCATAAACTTGCTCTTAGATCAAAGAAAATTAATAAAATAAATTATATCAAAAGAAATTATAACACATATAAATAATACAAAAGAAATAAGAACAGATATTAAAGATATTCTTGAGGGCTTTAAAATATTTTATGAAAATATAAACCAAATTACCTAGATAATGATATAGTTGAAACTTTTCTAAGGGAAAATAGAAATAATAAAATAACAAGTGAAAACATAAAAAAAAATGATAGACCATTCACTTTAACAGAAATAAAAGATCAAATAAAAAAGTAAAAAAATAAATAAATATTAGATTAGATTAGGCTTAGATGGTCTTATAATTAAAATATTAGATAAGGTATATAGAGAAATAAAAATAAATGCTTATGTCCCCCCATCATGGGAATATTCCCTTATATCACTCATTTTAAGACAAGATAGGGATCCTGCAAAGTACTCATTATACAGACCCATTTCACTTTTAAATGTGGACTATAATAGGTTCATGCATTTTACCTAACATAATTAATGCTGTTACACCTAAAGTAATTAACAATGATCAGACTGGGTTTATTTTAAATACACAAGTACAGGATAATATAACAACGCATACATTAGTAGACTATGAAACTAAAAATAAAAAGAACTTTCTATCATTAGTCTCAGTTTACATAAGGCTTTTGACTCAGTTAATTAGTTAATGTCTCACCTGAGCTAACTGCATTAATTTCTGAGCTATACAATAAGGCTTGTGCTTATGTTAAAATAGGTAGTTTTCTTTCTAATTCCTTTAAATTACAAAAAGGCACTAAACAATGCTGTACATTATCACCTTTACTTTTTAAATTAGCTATAGAACCCTTTGCTAATTGTATTAAATTAAAAGAAGATTTCTAACTAAAGATTCAACTCTTTGCTGATGATATTTTACTAACAGGAAACAGAAACTTCTTTACAACATATGAGTTCTATGTGTCAGTCTGAAGAAATCTTGAACTTAAGATTTAATCATAATAAAACAAGTACATTATTAATGAATACAAAAATAAAAAAAATCATACAAAAATATTCTAGCTTCAATTGGAATAGCAATCAAAAGAAATAGGTTGGTACAACCATTATGTCTAATAGTAAACAAATGATACAAACATTCAACAGGTTGTCGATAAAATTTTAAGTTTAGTCACACATTGGAGCAAATTCTTCTTTACCATGGAAGAACGATTAATACTTATCAAGACGGTAATTCTCCCTAAAATACTGCTCGTCTTATACTCTTTAGTACCATCTCCACAAAAAAAAAAAAAAAAAAAAAACATGATTAAGAAGATAATATATTCTACTTCAATTTTTTGGGCATCCTAATAAAAAAGAAGTTATGTACTTACCATAACGTTCCATGTTTGTAGTCTATCTCACATATATTCTTGCTGGATGGGTTTGGAGCAGATATTCGGCTCTGACTCGGCCTATACTAAAGCTCGAGAGCTTTTTACTGGCTCAAGGCTAGCCCCTATCCCATGGTGCCTCACGGCAATTCCC
Organism: Protopterus annectens; assembly: GCF_019279795.1. Taxonomy (NCBI): domain Eukaryota; kingdom Metazoa; phylum Chordata; order Ceratodontiformes; family Protopteridae; genus Protopterus; species Protopterus annectens. The sequence goes on along the minus strand of NC_056733.1, from coordinate 310,873,724 downwards.
CAGATCTAGTTTGCAAGAAAGAAATACCTATCAGGTAATAATAATAAGAAGAAAGAAGCTGTAAAAATACAGCAAGGGAATTGAAACATAATCCATTCCAGGTGGACAATTAGGAGCAAAGTCAGGCAGTCCCAAAAAGAGGTCCACTAAATCCCCCAGAAACAGGAAGGGGGTTGGAGGGAGGGACACAAGAATATAGGAAAGATGGACTACAAACATGGGACGTTATGGTAAGTACATAACTTCTTTATGTTATGTAGTCCTATCTCGCCGTAATTCTTGCTGGATGAGACAGCGTCCCTAGCACCTTTATCCCAGGTGGCTCAAGCGAAAAGACTCTTCATAGGTTCATAGGCTCATACTAGGCTATCTGCCCAAGGGCATTTATAAGCCTAGCCCATAGTTATGTGGCTTTCGCCACCCCTTTAGTTTGAATAAAAACTATGCCTATCATTTTTCTGTGCCTCTGTCAAGCAGTGACACTGAAGTAATCCCTGGGGTATATCTGCGATCTCCCATCCATTGGTCAAGATTCCTCTTGAACAAGGCCAGCGAGGTGCTCTGCCTCACATGTACCGGGATTTTGTTCCACAGCATAGGGAGTCTCTGGGTGATGAATCTGTCCCTCCAGCACGTTCTATTTATAACCGTGTCAAGGTTTAAGTCTCCTGCCCTTGTGGTTCTGAGGGATCTAGATTTTTGAGGTGAAGCATATTCATCAAATCTGGGTTTGACATGGCCTTATATGTCAGGCACAGGTCACCTCTGAGCAAGCGGTATGAGACTGAATAAAGCTGGAGTTCTTTCAGTCGGGCAGCATAAGACATATTTTTGAGACCATTTATCCTTTTGGTGAGGAACTTTTGGGGCCTTTCAAGCTGCATCAGGTGTCTGGTCAGATACATTCGAGCGGGCATTGTACTCAATCATAGGTCTAATGAGTGATGAGTACAGGGGACGATGACCTCCTTGATCTAGATGTGAATCCCTTCATGATCAGGTGGGCGATATAGAAGGTTTTCCTAACTACTTTAGCAACATGAGTGTCAAACGAAAGACTACTGTCAACTTGGGTCCCCAGATCCTGATGACTTTTTCTGTGCTCAGTGGATTGTCACCTATATGGTAGCTAGGGGTAACCTTGTTTTTCCCGAAGGGTATGACTATGCATTTTTGGCGTTTAACTTCAGGCCATGGCTCTGGCACCAGTTATCCGTTTCTGTGAGGCCCTTCTGGAGGATATCTGTGTCAGATGTGTTTTCGACTATGGCGCCCAGTTTGCAGTCATCTGCAAACTTTGTCAGCCATAACCCTCCTGTGTTTGCTTGTACTTCAGAAAAGTAGATGCCGAACAAGAGTGGACCCAGGACTGAGCCCTGTGGGACACCACTTGTGACAGGCTTTGAGTCTGACATGGCTCCAGCAACTCTGACCCTGTGGGTTCTGTCGCTTAGCCAGTTTGCAACCCATCTTGTGATGTATGGGTTTACATTCAAGCTGATGAGTTTTTCGATGATACCTGAGTGGGGTATTGTGTCGAAGGCCTTTGCCAGGTCAAGGTAGGCTGTATGGACTGCCTTTCCCTCATCAATGGCCTTGGTGACTGTCTCGAAAAAGTCAACCAAGTTTAAGAGGCAGGATCTGCCTTTGACAAAGCCAAACTGGGTTGGATCCAAAGTCTGCAAGTTCCCTATGTCTTTATTTATGAGTTCCATTATGATCCTCTCCATGGCTTTGCAGATAAGGCTTGTCAAGCTAATGGGGCGGTAATTTCCAGGGTCTGTGGAGGCACCGCCCTTATGAAGTGGGACCACAGTCGCCGTGCGCCACTCCTTGAGTGCGTATCCTGAGGTGAGGCTAAGATTAAACAGCTGTCCTAACTGTGGGTTTAATTCCTCGTTGAGTTCATGAAGCACACAGCCGGGGACACCATCCGGTCCCATGGATGCTGTGTTTTTTGCCTTAGTGAGGGCAGTTCTCACCTGGGCGTTGGAGATGTTTGGGGGCTACAATCCTCTGGAATAGATATCTCTCCTTTGGGGAGGGGAGAAGTTTGCACTGAACCTGTCAGCCAGTATGTTAGCAATGTGTGTAGGTTCAGTAATTTTCACATCATTTTGAACTAATTCTGAGCATATCTGGGAGTTTCCTCCTAGGTTTCTAACATAGCTAAAGAAGGCCTTATGATTGTCTTTAGAGTCCTTGGCGATTTTTCTCTCAAAATTTGCCTTGGATGATTTTATGAGAGCTCTTAGTTTTTACTTATAATGATCAAAGGTGTCTTACCTTTCAAGGATTTTGCTCTATCTTGTAGTAGCTTCCTCCTTTTGTTGTAGAGCTTGTTTATGGCTGGGGTCCACCAGACTGGACGCTTGCCTTTGGTACAGAGAGTCTTAGTTTTGTTTGGGATTGCCTGATCCATGCAGTCCTGTAGGTGCTGGTAGAAGGCATTTGTAAGTGATTCAGCGGTTTGAGTAATGTTTACCACTGGCTCAGGGGCCTTAAAGGAGACCACACTAGTTTTAGAAGTGTGAAATCGGCTTTTGAGAAGTTTTTCACTGTGGTCTTTTTGTTTCAGGTGGGGCGGGATGAGGACCTCCAGCGAGATTAGTTTATGATCTGATCTCACCAGTGAGGGGTATACTTCGGTGTTGAACATTTTGATCCCATGTTCGTGATGATGAGATCAAGTATGTTTTCACCTCTTGTGGGGATGGTGACTAGTTGTTCCATGGCATTTGAGTTTATGAACTCCAGGAATCTTTGGGTTAGAGTGTTCGGGCTTGAGTAGTGTTCCCAGTCTATATTAGGGTAGTTGAAGTCACCTAGTATGATGGTGTTTGGAGATACATTTATCCCTCCAATGTTTTCAGGAAGGCCATGTGAGGTTCCTGAGTTTGAGAGGGTGGCCTGTAACATGCTACAAATTGCAGAGCAGTCTTGCCTATGGTTAATTGCACCTGGATGGTCTCCGATGCATCGTGCGTTGCCACCAACCTTGAGGTGTGGGTGTCCTTTATGAATATGGACACCCTCCTTTCTTGGTGTTGTCCGGATTTTGGGGCGGAACGTATGATATGAGGTGAAACCTGTTAGTGCTGGGGTGCTCTCAGGAGCCTTGAACCAGGTTTCTGTCACAGCACAGACATCGATGTTCTCCATATTGAGAAGGGCCTCGAGTGCGTGCATCTTGAGATTGAGACTTCTGGCATTGAGCAGCATTACCCTTAGTTTTTTCCTTTTGGTGTTCTAGGGTGGTAGGTTTAGAATTTGAGCCTTGCCTAAAAAGGCACTATGGGGTGGCAAGAGCCTTTGCCAATATCCGGAAGCCCAGGGTGACAGGTGCAAGCCGTCCCTTCTTGAAGCAGCGTGGCTTGTCCAGCATGTCATCCCAGGCAGACAGACATTGGATCCCCTTTGAATGACACCAGAATTTAAGCCAATTATTAAAGCTGATCATCTTATCACTGTATTGTGGCATCATTCTAGGTGAAGGTAGGATACTGCTCAAGGTCAGGGTCATACCTGCCTGGGCTACATAATCAGAGAGCTCCTCGACGTCCCTTTTCATGTAGTCCAAGGAGGTACGTCTCAGGTCGTTGACACCAGCGTGGACAATGACTGAGTCGTACTTGTACCTGCTGTTGAGAGACCTGAGTGCTTGCGTTATGTGGCGGATTCTAGCCCGACAGGCAGCTTACTGTGACCTTCTCCTTACTCAGTCAGGTGAGCGGGACGTCAGTGTGTCTGACTATGGAATCACCAATGACAAGTGTGTCTGGCATTTTGTTTGGCCTTAAGGGCTGTGACTGTTTGACACTCTGACTGTGTGGTCTATGTGTTGCATGTGTTGGGTCGTGAGGTGGTAGTTGTTTGGGTGTCTGCTTTGGTGGCCTCTGCTGTTTTGGTAAATTTTTGACCAGAGCCTCCGAGTATGTCTTTGTGTGAGTATGTGTATGATTTGAAGTTGTGATGGTACCATGTGTGACTGGGTATGTATTGTGTGTGGTTGCCTTCTCCTCCTGTCTGGTCTTGCCAGTCCTATGTTGAGAGAGCTCAGCCTCCAGTTTGGCCATATAGTTGCATCTCTCGCATGTATTTGTGTTTTGTGGGAGAAGGAGAGGATTGTCTGTGTACATGAGGCAATTGTAACATTGCCTCAATATTCCCAGGTTCACCAGTTGAGCTGGAGAGGACACTAGCAACTGATCCCTCAACATACTAGAAGTAGTAGATAAAGAACTTTCAAAGGACTCCGGGGGAAGCGGGTTTTGGGCTGGTGGGGTACTATCTATAATAAGAGTGCTTTATCAAGGTGCAAGTACTGTAGGAGTAAGTGCTAGGCTTTACAGATAGAGAATAGTCTACTTGGGAATCAAGTAGAGATGAACTTTTCAGTTATAGGATATGCTGGTTAGATCAGCAGTACAGTTTAGCGTGTTTTATAGCAGGGGGCTGAAGGGAGCTAGGAATTGGCTCAAAATGACCAATGGACTACTAGTTTCTGGCTGAAACTTCACCAAATCGGACAAAAAGGCCGCTCAGTGCTTCCCACTCCCACTGGTAAGCAATGAAACTTCCCTCCTTCCTAATAAGGCAATGGATCAGTAACAGGAACTAAAAACAAAGCCCAGGGATCAGCAACTCTGAAACTGGACTACTCTAGTTCAGTAAAGTGGGAAAACAAGATTTTTTTGTTTTATTACAGAGATAAGGAAAAAAACAGACAGTAAATGCTATAAATGCTGTAAATCGGCTAGCGACTTTAGTGTGTAGCCTACAGAAACAATTTGCAACAATTAGTAACTTAAAGTGCAATAAACAGTGTAAAATGCAGAAATCACTTAAAGTAGCAGTAAAACAGGCGAAATGCAGTCGCTAGCTTAATAACAGTGGGAAAGCCACAAAAATACTTATATCTGGTAGAAAGTCACTCTTTTAGCTCTCTGCTGCTTGGATCACTCTGCAGGCCACCATGAGGATCTGTGCAGAGTTGGTACAAGCTGGAAAACACGTGTTTAGCGTGTTTTATAGCAGGGGCTGAAAGGAGCTAGGAATTGGCCCAAACGACCAATAGACTACTAGTTTCTGGCTGAACTTCACCAATTCGGACAAAAAGGCTGCTCAGTGCTTCCCACTCCCACTGGTAAGCAAAGAAACTTCCCTCCTTCCTAATAAGGCAATGGATCAGTAACAGGAACTAAAAACAAAGCCCAGGGATCAGCAACTCTGAAAATGGACTACTCTAGTTCAGTAAGGTGGGAAAACAAGAGATTTTTTTTTTTTTTTTTTTTACAGAGACAAGAAAAAACAGACAGTAAATGCTATAAATGCTTTTAAGTGGCTAGCACACTTGAGTGTGTTAGCCTACAGGTAAAATTAAGCAACAAATAACTTTTAAGAGTGCAAAACAGTTAATCAACACAAAAACAGTTTAAATAGAATGCAGAGCTGTATAAACAGGCTAAGATGCAGTCGCTAAGCAGTAAATATTCAAAAAGCCAGAAAAAATACTTAAATCAGTTATAGCAAATACAGTTATAACAAATGCTCTGAAATATACTGTATATTTCCAATATATTTGAGAAGGACAGTCAGAACACAAGAAGGTTCAGGCGAAGAAGAAAAAAAGTTTTGTTTTACTTTTTGAAAAGGTAAAAAGGAGGAACAGAAGGCCTTATCAAATGTTCTCTCTGTATTAAGAAGAATGAGCTAATGACACTAGACTGGGAGGTGTGTCACAGTAGGGGCGGGCAACTGCAAAGCCACCAAGTATAAGAGCAAGACACCAACAGGGAGGGAGGGTGGGACAAAATAGCCTAAGACAACACGCTATGAAAGTTTTTAAACAGAAAAAGATTTCTGAAGATTCTGAATAGACAAAGTGCTTTATATATATTAAATTATAAAAACAGTAATCTGTTAAAATAATCAAAAAATACTTATATTTTGTAGCTCAGTTGCGGTCAAACAACTTCTCCAGCCTGCACCAAAGACCAGAACAACAACTTTTTTTTTACAAGAACACAAAAGAACCAGCCCCCACTAGCCAAGAGATAATTACACAGAGTAAATGTTTCAGTTTATACAATAGCCTAAGACAACAAGCTATGAAAGTGTTTAAACAGAAAAAGATTTCTGAAGATTCTGAATAGACAAAGTGCTTTATATATATTAAATTATAAAAACAGTAATCTGTTAAAATAATCAAAAAATACTTATATTTTGTAGCTCAGTTGCGGTCAAACAACTTCTCCAGCCTGCACCAAAGACCAGAACAACAACTTTTTACAAGAACACAAAAGAACCAGCCCCCACTAGCCAAGAGATAATTACACAGAGTAAATGTTTCAGTTTATACAATAGCCTAAGACAACAAGCTATGAAAGTTTTTAAACAGAAAAAGATTTCTGAAGATTCTGAATAGACAAAGTGCTTTATATATATATTAAATTATAAAAACAGTAATCTGTTAAAATAATCAAAAAATACTTATATTTTGTAGCTCAGTTGCGGTCAAACAACTTCTCCAGCCTGCACCAAAGACCAGAACAACAACTTTTTTTTACAAGAACACAAAAGAACCAGCCCCCACTAGCCAAGAGATAATTACACAGAGTAAATGTTTCAGTTTATACAATAGCCTAAGACAACAAGCTATGAAAGTTTTTAAACAGAAAAAGATTTCTGAAGATTCTGAATAGACAAAGTGCTTTATATATATTAAATTATAAAAACAGTAATCTGTTAAAATAATCAAAAAATACTTATATTTTGTAGCTCAGTTGCGGTCAAACAACTTCTCCAGCCTGCACCAAAGACCAGAACAACAACTTTCTTACAAGAACACAAAAGAACCAGCCCCCACTAGCCAAGAGATAATTACACAGAGTAAATGTTTCAGTTTATACAATAGCCTAAGACAACAAGCTATGAAAGATTTAAACAGAAAAAGATTTCTGAAGATTCTGAATAGACAAAGTGCTTTATATATATTAAATTATAAAAACAGTAATCTGTTAAAATAATCAAAAAATACTTATATTTTGTAGCTCAGTTGCGGTCAAACAACTTCTCCAGCCTGCACCAAAGACCAGAACAACAACTTTTTTCTACAAGAACACAAAAGAACCAGCCCCCACTAGCCAAGAGATAATTACACAGAGTAAATGTTTCAGTTTATACAATAGCCTAAGACAACAAGCTATGAAAGTTTTTAAACAGAAAAAGATTTCTGAAGATTCTGAATAGACAAAGTGCTTTATATATATATTAAATTATAAAAACAGTAATCTGTTAAAATAATCAAAAAATACTTATATTTTGTAGCTCAGTTGCGGTCAAACAACTTCTCCAGCCTGCACCAAAGACCAGAACAACAACTTTTTTACAAGAACACAAAAGAACCAGCCCCACTAGCCAAGAGATAATTACACAGAGTAAATGTTTCAGTTTATACAATAGCCTAAGACAACAAGCTATGAAAGTTTTTAAACATAAAAAGATTTCTGAAGATTCTGAATAGACAAAGTGCTTTATATATATTAAATTAAAAACAGTAATCTGTTAAAATAATCTAAAATACTAATATTTTGTAGCTCAGTTGCGGTCAAACAACTTCTCCAGCCTCCACCAAAGACCAGAACAACAACTTTTTTTTTACAAGAACACAAAAGAACCAGCCCCCACTAGCCAAGAGATAATTACACAGAGTAAATGTTTCAGTTTATACAATAGCCTAAGACAACAAGCTATGAAAGTTTTTAAACAGAAAAAGATTTCTGAAGATTCTGAATAGACAAAGTGCTTTATATATATTAAATTATAAAAACAGTAATCTGTTAAAATAATCAAAAATACTTATATTTTGTAGCTCAGTTCTTGGTCAAACAACTTCTCCAGCCTGCACCAAAGACCAGAACAACAACTTTTTTACAAGAACACAAAAGAACCAGCCCCCACTAGCCAAGAGATAATTACACAGAGTAAATGTTTCAGTTTATACAATAGCCTAAGACAACAAGCTATGAAAGTTTTTAAACAGAAAAAGATTTCTGAAGATTCTGAATAGACAAAGTGCTTTATATATATTAAATTATAAAAACAGTAATCTGTTAAAATAATCAAAAATACTTATATTTTGTAGCTCAGTTGCGGTCAAACAACTTCTCCAGCCTGCACCAAAGACCAGAACAACAACTTTTTTACAAGAACACAAAAGAACCAGCCCCCACTAGCCAAGAGATAATTACACAGAGTAAATGTTTCAGTTTATACAATAGCCTAAGACAACAAGCTATGAAAGTTTTAAACAGAAAAAGATTTCTGAAGATTCTGAATAGACAAAGTGCTTTATATATATTAAATTATAAAAACAGTAATCTGTTAAAATAATCAAAAAATACTTATATTTTGTAGCTCAGTTGCGGTCAAACAACTTCTCCAGCCTGCACCAAAGACCAGAACAACAACTTTTTTACAAGAACACAAAAGAACCAGCCCCCACTAGCCAAGAGATAATTACACAGAGTAAATGTTTCAGTTTATACAATAGCCTAAGACAACAAGCTATGAAAGTTTTTAAACAGAAAAAGATTTCTGAAGATTCTGAATAGACAAAGTGCTTTATATATATTAAATTATAAAAACAGTAATCTGTTAAAATAATCAAAAATACTTATATTTTGTAGCTCAGTTGCGGTCAAACAACTTCTCCAGCCTGCACCAAAGACCAGAACAACTTCTTTTTACAAGAACACAAAAGAACCAGCCCCCACTAGCCAAGAGATAATTACACAGAGTAAATGTTTCAGTTTATACAATAGCCTAAGACAACAAGCTATGAAAGTTTTAAACAGAAAAAGATTTCTGAAGATTCTGAATAGACAAAGTGCTTTATATATATTAAATTATAAAACAGTAATCTGTTAAAATAATCAAAAAATACTTATATTTTGTAGCTCAGTTGCGGTCAAACAACTTCTCCAGCCTGCACCAAAGACCAGAACAACAACTTGTTTGTTACAAGAACACAAAAGGACCAGCCCCACTAGCCAAGAGATAATTACACAGAGTAAATGTTTCAGTTTATACAATAGCCTAAGACAACAAGCTATGAAAGTTTTAAACAGAAAAAGATTTCTGAAGATTCTGAATAGACAAAGTGCTTTATATATATTAAATTTTAAAACAGTAATCTGTTAAAATAATCAAAAAATACTTATATTTTGTAGCTCAGTTCTTGGTCAAACAACTTCTCCAGCCTGCACCAAAGACCAGAACAACAACTTTTTTTACAAGAACACAAAAGAACAAGCCCCCACTAGCCAAGAGATAATTACACAGAGTAAATGTTTAAGTTTATACAATAGCCTAAGACAACAAGCTATGAAAGTTTTAAACAGAAAAAGATTTCTGAAGATTCTGAATAGACAAAGTGCTTTATATATATTAAATTATAAAACAGTAATCTGTTAAAATAATCAAAAATACTTATATTTTGTAGCTCAGTTGCGGTAAAAAAACTTCCCCAGCCTGCACAAAAGACCAGAAGAAGAACTTTTTTACTACAAGAACACAAAAGAACCAGCCCCACTAGCCAAGAGATAATTACACAGAGTAAATGTTTCAGTTTATACAATAGCCTAAGACAACAAGCTATGAAAGTTTTAAACAAAAAGATTTCTGAAGATTCTGAATAGACAAAGTGCTTTATATATATTAAATTATAAAAACAGTAATCTGTTAAAATAATCAAAAAATACTTATATTTTGTAGCTCAGTTGCGGTCAAACAACTTCTCCAGCCTGCACCAAAGACCAGAACAACAACTTTTTTTACAAGAACACAAAAGAACCAGCCCCCACTAGCCAAGAGATAATTACACAGAGTAAATGTTTCAGTTTATACAATAGCCTAAGACAACAAGCTATGAAAGTTTTTAAACAGAAAAAGATTTCTGAAGATTCTGAATAGACAAAGTGCTTTATATATATTAAATTATAAAACAGTAATCTGTTAAAATAATCAAAAATACTTATATTTTGTAGCTCAGTTGCGGTCAAACAACTTCTCCAGCCTGCACCAAAGACCAGAACAACAACTTTTTACAAGAACACAAAAGAACCAGCCCCACTAGCCAAGAGATAATTACACAGAGTAAATGTTTCAGTTTATACAATAGCCTAAGACAACAAGCTATGAAAGTTTTAAACAGAAAAAGATTTCTGAAGATTCTGAATAGACAAAGTGCTTTATATATATTAAATTATAAAACAGTAATCTGTTAAAATAATCAAAAAATACTTATATTTTGTAGCTCAGTTATGGGTCAAACAACTTCTCCAGCCTGCACCAAAGACCAGAACAACAACTTTTTACAAGAACACAAAAGAACCAGCCCCACTAGCCAAGAGATAATTACACAGAGTAAATGTTTCAGTTTATACAATAGCCTAAGACAACAAGCTATGAAAGTTTTTAAACAGAAAAAGATTTCTGAAGATTCTGAATAGACAAAGTGCTTTATATATATTAAATTATAAAAACAGTAATCTGTTAAAATAATCAAAAATACTTATATTTTGTAGCTCAGTTGCGGTCAAACAACTTCTCCAGCCTGCACCAAAGACCAGAACAACAACTTTTTTTTACAAGAACACAAAAGAACCAGCCCCCACTAGCCAAGAGATAATTACACAGAGTAAATGTTTCAGTTTATACAATAGCCTAAGACAACAAGCTATGAAAGTTTTTAAACAGAAAAAGATTTCTGAAGATTCTGAATAGACAAAGTGCTTTATATATATTAAATTATAAAAACAGTAATCTGTTAAAATAATCAAAAAATACTTATATTTTGTAGCTCAGTTGCAGTCAAACAACTTCTCCAGGATGCACCAAAGACAGTGGACCCAAAGGATGAGGCCAAATCCAATTTGTAATGAGTGACAAACTTATGTGGTCTTGCCCAAGTAGCTGCTGCACAAATAGTATCAAATGGGAGCCTAGATCTAAAGGTGCATGAAGTAGTTACAACCCTAGTAGAGTGACCTTTAGCTTTTAACGGTAATTGCCTACCAGCTTGTTGATGAGCAAAGGATATGCAATCTCAAAGCCATTTTGAAAGAGTAATTTTTGAAACAGGTAAGCCTTTCCTTTTGTCAGAAAAGGAAACAAAAAGTTGATCAGATTTCCTGAATTCTTTGGTCCTGTGTATGCAGAATCTGAGTATCCTGTGGACATCTAGCTGATGAAATCTATACTCGGATTTATTAGAGTGGTTTGGAAAAAAACACAGGTAGCTCAATGGTAGTATTCAGGTTGTGCTCTGAGCATACCTTAGAAAGAAAGGAAGGGTTTGTCCTAAGAGAGAGACTATCTTTGTGAAAGATAATGTAAGGAGGTCGAATAGTTAGGGCTTGAAGTTCCGAGACTCTCCTAGCTGATGTTATAGCTACCAAGAACAGGGCTTTCCATGATAACAATTTTAAGTCCCGACAATGAGGATGGTTCAAAGGGTGCAGACATCAAAGATGAAAGGACTAAATTTAAGTCCCAGGGTTCTAAAGGTTGTTTTATTGGCAGCCTAAGACGAAGAACTCCTTTTAAGAAGGTTTTACAGAGGGAGTGTTACATAACTGGATTTCCCATGAAACCAAAATGGAAATTGGAAATGGCAGATAATTGAACTCTAACTGTAGTGGCTGCTGCTCCTTCATGAAAAATTTTGTTAGTAAGGATAAAACAGATTCTAAAGGAACTGTATATGGATCTAGACCCTGGTTCATAGCCCAAAGGAAAAACCTTTTCTATTTGTTAGAATATAGTTTCCGAGTGGAAGTTTTATGGGATGAAATTAGGATGCGTTTGACCATTGGGGATAAGGGAATGCACCTGGCTATACGTGGAATTGGAGCAGCCATGCTGTCAATTTGAGGGTGTGGATGAAAGGGTGGAACTGTCCCGATTGATGAATCAGGAGATCTGGAGATGGCTCCAGAATCCATGGTTCCTCCAAAAGGTAGGGTCACAGGAAAGGAAACAAAACTTGTCAAGGTCAGTAAGGAGCAATGAGGATCAAGGAACTCCTCAACTGTCTTGCTTTCTGTATTACTTTGGGTATGAGTGGAAAGGGAGGAAAGGCATAGAGAAGTCCCGGGGGCCAATCATGAACTAGAGCATCCCTGGGTGACATCCTCGGATGGGGAATGAGGGCAAAGCTGCTGCATTTGGTGTTCAGGTGAGTGCAAATATATCGCAGCAAGGCTGGCCCCATTTGTGAAAGATCTCTTTCGCAACCATTGGATTCAGGGACCACTCATGAGGCATCAGAATTGCTTGGCTGAGTTTGTCCGCTATTACGTTGGATTTCCCCGGGACATGTGTTGCTATCAGGAAGTGTTGAGTATCCATCGCCCATTTACAAACTCTTAAGGCCTCTCTGCAAAGTGGGTAAGACTTGGTTCCCCCTTGTTTGTTTATATACCACACGACAGACATGTTGTCTGACTGAATCGCAATCGTTCCAGTGGGAAGGGAGCTGTGAAGTGCTTGCAAAGCATATAGCACCACTCTCATCTCCAGAATGTTGATGTGCAAGTGGTTCTCGTGGTTTTGTGAAGTACCTTGAACTGTCTTTCCAGATAATGCCCCCCCACCCTATCTGGGAAGCGTCTGTGGTCAAAACTGCTTTCTTTTGGGGAGGAACAAGTGGACAACCTATGAAAAGTTGTTTCGTGTGTAACCACCATGTCAGATCCCTTTTGCATGCATTTGTTATTAATATCTGGTGAGACAATGGAAGGTCTTGCATCGACCACTGTGCAAACAGCATCCACTGGAGACTCCTCATATGTAGATGAGCAAGAGGAACTAATAAGATGGCAGAAGCCATAGTCCCTAGGACTTGAAGGACTACTCTGGCCTGGACTCTGTTTGTTTAATAAGGATCTGATCTGACTGCATAGAGATTCCACTCTTTCCTGTGTTAGCTTTACTGACATGGTGGTTGTGTCTATTTCTGAGCCTAGATATACAATATGCTGTGAGGGAGATAAGACTGACTTTTGCAAGTTGACAGTGATGCCTAGGCTGGCGCACAAGGATAGAGTCTCATCCCTGGTCCTTATGAGTTGATGCTTGGTGGAAGCAGTCAGAAGCCAGTCATCTAGGTACGGAAACACCTGGAATCCTTGACGTCTCAGGTGAGCCGTTACCACTGCCATGCATTTGGTAAACACTCTGGGGGCTGTAGTGAGGCCAAAGGGCAGTGTTCCAAACTGAAAATGGTTTGCTCCCAGCCGGAAGCATGTGTCTCCTGGAGCGCCTGTCCATTTTGATGTGGTAGTACGCATCCTGGAGATCGATTGAGCATATCCAGTTGTCTTTCCCGATAAAGGGAAATATCGACTGCAGAGTGGCCATTCGGAACTTTGATTATCTTACATGCTTGTTGAGCCTGCTGAGATCTAGAATTGATCTCCAGTCCCCTGTCTTTTTTGGAACTAAAAAGAATCGAGAGTAAGTTCTGGATCCTACTTGCTCTGCGGGGACTTCTTGGATGACTCTTTTTTGCAGCAACGAGATGACCTCTGATGTTGTACAGTCTAGTTGGATGGGTGGTACATCTGGAAGAGACCGGTTTGTTGGGGGTTCGGGAATCAGGTAACCTCTGGATATTACTGTGTGTACTCAATGATCTTAAGTGATAGTCAGCCAGATGCTTGGGTACAGCGATATACGACCCCTGACTGCCTCCAGAGGCAGTCGGGCAACCCTTCAGGGTCGATGGAAGGGACAATCAGAGAAAGCTTCTCTGTCTCCCTGATGTTGCGGACCTCCTCTGCCACCAGGGCGGCATCATCCATTATATCCTCCGCCTCTGCCCCTGGGGGAGGGTTGACCTTGTGCTTGAGGAAAACCTTTTTGGGATTTGTGGAACCACATTCTCCCTCCTGTATTACCCTTGGGATAGGGTCTGGACAGGAGAGAGAAACGGACTCCAACGGCAGATAAGGTTTTTCCTTCCTCTCGCACCTAGTCAAAGTCTCTCACTTGGGGTCCAAAAAGGGATGAACCATCAAAGGGAACATTAGTGAAGGAAGACTTGAAGGATTCCGTAAAATTACAAAGACGCATCCACGAATGTCTCCTGAGGGATATTCCTGCTGCGGCTGCCCTACTCGCTCCATCTGCCGCATATGAGATCAGCCTCATGGGGAATTAGCTATGGAAGTAAGGGTGGACGGCTGCGCGAAAACCTTGTCCATGGAAGCCAGAGCTACTGAACTATCTCCTAACTCTTTCAGGAGATTCCTCTGAAGATGAGTGAAATGAGTCAGGTAATTCAGCGATCTTAGTGTAAATGCCGCTGAAGAAAAAGTACGCTTCCCGTACCTATCCATTGTCCTGGACTCCTTGTTAGGAGGATGGATATTAGAAGACGTCTCAGATAATTCCTTTGTGGTGGCCGCTGCTACCACCATAGCATCAACTGGAACTCCCTTGCTAAGGAAAGACTTGTCCTCAGGTGCTGTCATAAATTTGTTTGGCCTCCTCGGGACGGCTTCCACTGAATCTGGAGAGGTCCATGCTTTCCGCGAAATGACCCCCAAAAGTTGGTCATAAGGCGGTGTCACCTAAGAGGTGGAATGTCGGGAGCCAAAGGCCTCAAGATAAATGGATTCATCCTCAATAGGGTTAGAGGTCTTCCAATTACCCCTCTAAGGATTTCTAGGATGTCAGGGAAGGAGACATCCTCAGAGGGAGATCTAGGGGACCCTTCTGATTCCTCTAAATCAGTGTCTGATGTGACAGACTCAGGGGAGTCGACATGTTTCCTCTTACATAACCTCCTCCGAGGGAGCTCTCCAGTGGGATAATCTGGGGAGGTCTCGGAAGAGGGGGTGCCTCTGATGGGGGTTACTTGGGCCTCTGGTTCCCTATGCTGTGGGGGTGGCGGGGGGGAGAGGTTGCTGCCCGCTGCTGGTGGGACACAGGTTCCAAAGGAATGGCTTTTGGCAGAGAATAAAGCCCTCTCTATAGCTTCAAAAGCCTTTCCCCCTGCTCCAAAGAAGGCCTCCACTCCAAGGGGTCAGATGGTCGACTGCTGGCAAGAGGGAACAGCTCCTAAGCAGAAGTGGGAGCCGAGCTGAGTTGAGCCAAGGCTCTGAGAGGGAGAGTCACTTCCGAAGAGAACCCAGGGTGACTGTCCCCCTTGGAGTCGACACGAGAGCGGCGGCTCCCAGAACCCTCTGCTCCAGACTGAGCCATCGAGGACAGAGTAATTGGTACGGGGGATGGCTCCGAGACCTTTGGGTCTGGTGGGGTGAATTTTCTAGCCAGAGCTGGATCCAAAAGCAACCTCTTCAACCACCCTCTCAAAGTCCTCATCTGATAGGGTCCTGGAGGATCTGGTGGAGACTGAAGAAGACCTCCTTCTCTCCAAAATAGGAGATCTCAAAATAGGAGATACAGTCTTGATGTCAGGCAAACTCTACGGTACCGAAGACTTGTCTCAGAACCGATGGAATGGACTGCACCGAAGATGAAGCAGAGCCCTGTGTAATTTCTTGAACTGTAGTGCTTTCTCTTCAGTTAAGTTCTAGGTCTTCAGCCTGGTCTCTGTGGACCTTAGATCTTTCTCTGATCACTGCTTGCAGCTGACTGTGGCAACCAGTGGCTTATGTTGTGGTCTGACTGTTTCAATGGGGATGACTTTGCAATTACTGATTCTATGCCAGTGTGCTTTCCTTACTAGAAGGAAGTCTACCAGAGTTGTATGTTGGCCACTCTTCTATGTGATCAAGTGACTCTCTGTTTCTGAACCAAGTGTTGGCTACTATCAAGCTATCTGCAAAGCAGAAATCTAGAATGGCTTCTCCTTTACTGCTATTGCCACACCCATGTGGGCCCAGGCAGTCCTGATATCCTTTTCTGTCTATCCCAATATATGCATCCAAGTGACCCATTTAGCTAGCAGGTCCTGTAACAGCTGTATGAATGCACTCTTTTCCTCATTATCACAGCCCTGCTGTGGGGCACCGTCGGAGACTATGAATGCTGTCCTATCATCATGCTGTACGCAAACTGTTATGACTATTGTTAATTCTAAGAATATCACTCAATGTTTTCTGAAGACTCTCCTTTATCAAAATTCCAAAAACGTTTCTAGCCAGTCCTGCACCCGAGTAGTCCCAAGTCAAGTGGCTTTGCTGCACTGCCCTTCCATCTTGTCACCTGGATACACAGGATGTTCACCTTCTTCCTTACTATGATGTCATCTACTTCCAAGCTTTGTCCTGTCAGTGAGTCTACACTGAGTGTGGTAATTCTTAGTTAATGTTTGGCAGGCTGATCAGTTTTATGTCCAGCTTTCACTCAAGAGTGCTATCCCAGGTAACCCAAGCTGGGAAACTGGTCTGGTAGATACTTGAATATTAAATTTAGCTTTAGTGTTAATTCACCATCAGCATTACAGATCCCTGGATGGAGAACAAAGAAAGGCAAACTGATCACTGCTAGTAAAATGTGATACTATAAGTTTCACATTGCCAGTGTTCCTGAGTGCCCCCTAGAACTGCATGAATTAATCTAGCAAACATCTCAAAGATACTCTAGAATAGATTCTAGTGCATTCCCTAATAGCAATCTATTACAATACTAGGAAATGCATTGGAATCCTTGATAAGATGAAAAATAGACAATGAAGCCCTTGAACATGAATGATACTGGGAATAAACTGCAAATAGAGCATAACATTTTCTTCGAGAGTTTTGGTATCAGGTTAAGAGGGACTATTAAGAGAGGACTGCTAGAGATATGGATACTGTATTTTTTAGTGTTTTCAATATCTCTTTGGCAATTTAAGAAATACTAGAGACGGTCCTTACTTGTGAAAACAAACCTCTCACTGAAGCATTTGCAAGAGAAGACATTCACAGTCTCTCTATATATAGATTTAATATGACACATTTCTATGAGGTTTTCTATTTTCACATTTATTTACTTCTAAATACTGCTGGTTATGCAGTTAGCCTAACCATTTAGTCTAGTGACACAAATACACAAAGATGGAGAAGAGAAGTCTGACTATGGAGGTCAAAGCTAGAATCGGGGGCTGCAGCCAGTTTATACAGTGCGTTAGGATGCACTGTGTGAAAGAAAAATGCCAAAGAAACTGAAATAAGGTGTACAAAGTAGTGGCACAGGAATCTGGACAGTGAAAGAAAAGCTGTTGAGGAAGCTAGAGGTGATAGAAATGAGGTGCATAAGATGGGTCGCATGATGCATACTGTGGGACAAACAAACAAATGATTACATCAGAACAGAAGCCAAAGTAGCTCTAATTGCAAAGGAAGTCAAATAGATTAAGGTGGTTTAGGCATATGTACAGGAAAGCAGAAGATAATCTGGTGAAGATTTGGGAGACTTAGAAAGATGGCAAGAGCGCCTCACAGCAAGAGGTTCCCCGGTTCGATTCTCGGCTGGGGTGCCTTCTGTGTGGAGTCTGCATGTCCTCCCTGTGGTCGCGTGGGTTTCCTCCAGGTGCTCCAGTTTCCTCCCACATCCCAAAAACATGCAGTAGGTGGATTGGACACTCTAAACTGGCCCTAGGTGTGAGTGTGTGCATGTGTGTGCCTTTTGTGGAAGGTTGGGCGCCAGGCTGGCAACTCGACACCATAAACCTCCACTGCCAATCATAAGCGGACAGATGATCTGCTGTGGCGACCCCTAACCGGGAAAAGCTGAAAGAAGAAGAAGAGAAAGATGGCAAGAGAAAACAAAACATCCACAAAAGAGATGGAAGGACTGTGCAAGAGAAGATCTGTGACAGTCAGGCAAGATTTGTCGGAAAGGCTAAGAGAGAAGCACTGAATTGAGAGAGAGAGAGAGAGAGAGGTGGCAACAGTTGATGCAACACCCCAACCTCAGGAAGAAAAAAAAAAAAAAAAAAACAGGGAAAAGGGGAGATTATTATGATGATGAGGAATGGTCAATTAGTTTTCCATTACCCTGTCTAATGCAATTAAGTACCTCAGCAATTATTGTGAGAATTTTAAAGACCCAAATTATAATTTGCATACATTTAAAGGCATATTCTACATTTTAAATATGCAATATATTATTAACTACCCCCTTCACTTTTGGACTTGAACACACTTGCTGTAAGGCCTTGATAAGAAAATCATAAACCCTTATTAGCAAGTCTAGGTATGCCTGAACAGCATACTGAAAACACTGGTGTAAATAGTACCCAGGGGCACAATTTTGTATTGCCTTTTTGCCTCTTACTCGGCCATTGTAATTGGACACAATCTGTGTCTAACTATCTTACGGGCATTACTTTAGAGATTAAAAGGCCCACAACACAGCCCACCCAGTCAATTATTTGATTTATCTGTCTGAACATTATTTAACTTTCAACTGATGTAGCACAAAAGGTGCCCCTCAACTTTAACCTCCTGGAATAATACTGCTCCAAAACCTCCTGGAATAATACTGCTCCAAAACCTGCCTTTGCTACATCACAATACAACTTTAATTCTTTAGTAAACTCAGGAGTGACTAACAGTGCTTAAGAACATATTAATCCTTTCAATCCAGTAAATGTTCTATCTGACTCAAGAAACCGTCACACTGACAGACGCTTTTCATTTTTGTGAGATCTGTCAAAGGAAGGACAATAGCAGCGAAATTAGGCACAATAAAGGTCTTCAACTCTTTTTTGGTAGAGTAGAGGCTGTTCTTTTTATAATCTCTGTGTTTTGTTGTTCTTGTTTCACCACCCCTCTTCCTATAAAGTTTGTCACATGTAGGATTCTAGCATGCCCATTTACTTTATTTTAGCATTCAGTCAACCCTGCTTGTCTTATACATTCTACCACATTCCACAGCTTGGATAACCAGGACTCCTAGACCCTCTGACTGAATGACCATATCATCTAGATATGCACCAGCAGATCATGAGTGTGACCTTAGTACGTCATTCATCAGTCTCTGACAGGTGGTGCGAGCTCCATGTAAACCAAACGGCAGCACTGCCTATTGAAGTAAAGCTTCATATGTTAACAAAAGGCTGTTCTGTCTTTAGTAGAAGAGGAAAATAAAATCTGTCAGTACCTCTTTATCAAAACAAATATCAATTATCTTGATTTTCTCCGTCAGCTCAACTCTGGGCATTAGAATAAATACATTTCAGAATCT
The DNA here is from genome assembly GCF_019279795.1 of Protopterus annectens. Lineage (NCBI taxonomy): Eukaryota > Metazoa > Chordata > Ceratodontiformes > Protopteridae > Protopterus > Protopterus annectens. The sequence continues at coordinate 310,854,518 of NC_056733.1, read as the reverse complement.
GATACTGCCATCAGGGTTAGGAACTGCCAGTATCTGGATACTCCATTCACTCTGACTTCTACTGGTCTTGATTTCATTACCTTTTGAACTTCTTTTATTACATGTTTTTGTGGCTTTAGTACTTTGTAAGGTTTTAGAATAACATTCACTTCAAGTGTTGCCTCTATGTTATGCACAAGTGTTGCCTCTATGTTATGCTCTATCAGTTTAGTTCTATCATATATTTCTGAGAACACCCCTTTATTTCTGAACAGATTTTCCTTTATGTCTTTCTTTTGTAGGATTCCCCAAACTATACCTTCAGGTAAACCTTCTCTGGTCTCTTCCTTAAGAATTTCAGCTTGAACACTAACTATGCACCTTTCTTGGTTTTTAAAAAGTACATTAATGTGAAAACATTTGCTTTCTCTTTTCTGGCCATCTAACTGCATAATTCACTGCATTTAGCCTTGTGTAATTCACTGCATTTAACCTTTCAACCATCTCAAAGGAGCCAGAAACTTGCTTTTGTGGTAGATATTAATGGCATTCTTATTACAGACTCATTGTTATATGTATTGGGCTTTTTCCGTGTGCTTCTTTACTACAAGCAAAATGAGCTTGAGTACATCTATAAACTAACGTAACATTCTTTTACAGTTTTAAATGGTATCTTCTATTCTTCGAGCTTTCGTTAGCAACACCAAGCAGACCTCTGAAATGCCTGCCATAAAAAGAGTTAAAATCGGACAAACCAAGCTGAAGCTTTTTGCATCTCTTATCACAAATATCAAGGAGGATAATAATTCATCCCAGTTCTTTCCATTTGCACCAATTACTTTTCTTAGCATGAATATCAGTATTCTATCAAACCTCTGTACTACACCATCAGTCTAAAGAAGGTAATTCTTTTCACATCCTCCGTAATATTTTACAGTGAGGAAACTCTTTTCCTATTCTAACATCATGAGTTAGTTCAGGAACCACAGCTACCAGATGCAAAAAGTTTCCACGGAATTGCTGCAATTTACATGTGTGACTAGATATTGTTATTTATAGCTGAATAAAGATGAATCGCATCATTCGCTTGTTATTAATTTCATACTTACTTACAGAGGGACTTTTGAGAAGAGCAATTATGCTTCCAAAATCACATAAAGCTTGAACTTCTCTTTTTTTTCTAGAAACACAGTGTACCTCACTAACTTGTTTACGATACAACTGCAGAATGGTAACTCAATACTAGCTTCTGTTTTATGATACTCTGTAGAAATAAGTTTCATCTGTGGCATGCACATCAGTTTTCACATGTCTGATACTGGTATCGTTCTGAATACTAGTGGAACAGAATATGGTTGTGACTCCTCCCTACATATCTAAAACAAGTTAATTTAGTACTGACACGGTTTCTCAGAAAACTGCACTTTTCTTACTGCAAATTTACATTTAGAAGCAGACAGTTACGTTTTAAGCGATGGGTCATTACCTAAATCCAGCTCGTCAGACTTCTTTGGATCACTTTGTACCACCCATTTTCTTACATAAATGGACACTGCTCATTCAAACGTGTCCACTGGAAGTTACTGCAACATTTCATTTTATCATCATCATGCAGATCTAACCATTGTTTTACAAAGACTTTCACATCAGACATCCAAGCTGTTACTAGTTTGTAAGTCTTGACTGTCTCATTTTGACCATTTACAGCTTGCACTTCAAAAAATTCCCCAGCAACATCTAAGAATTATTTTCAGCTTTTCATAGTCAGTGTAATCGGTCCCTCTCAAGACACATACAAGTTTTTTCAATCCCCCCCCCAGCTGGGAATAATTAATTTTGGTGCATTCTGACTTATTCCAGTTTTTGTGTGTGGTATACATTTCAAAAACTATCAATTTCATATTTTCTTAGTTTTTTAATAGCCACAACATCAGCCAATTGTTGCTAGAACTGTACATGCTTCTCTTTATTTTCTACCTTAGATTCTACTGATGATTTTGATAAATCCATGCCTTTAGGACAGAAACACAGCAGGAAGATACAGTTCTTGTCAGATAAGTAAGCACACACCAGGTAACCATCCTCACTCCCGGATAAGAGTTTTATAATGGAAATAATTTGCTAGCTGTTGTTCTCGTTTTTCAACACCAAACTGCAGAAAAGTGCAGGTTTTAGTACTTTATCTTCTTTAGCATAGCAGCAAAACATCTCTTAGGAAGTCATGTTTCTTGCTTCAAAAAATCCTCAAGAAAAATTAACTCAAATAGTTTAAGCACTTGGTAGTAAAATATTAGTGAAGAGATGTTATTTGGGAATTCCTTGGCCACGCTGTCCACAGATATACCACCAGTGTTAATTCTGTAACACTAGCATCAGTAACACATAAAAACACAGGGCTATTTTTAAAGATGAAATTAAACAGCTCACTATGGCTTTGCACAGTTAACCTTACAGGTATTTATATTACTTGCACATCATTTTAGATATCAGATCCTCTTCTTCTTTAGGCTGCTCCCGTAAGGAGTTACCATCATCTGTTTCCATTTCTTCCTGTCCTCTGCATCTTGCTCTGTCACACCAACCACCTGCATGTCTTCTCCCATCACATCCATAAACCTTATCTTAGGCCTTCCTCTTTTCTTATTACCCGGCAGCTTCATCCTTGGCATCTTTTTCCCAATATACTCTGCATCCCTCCTCAGCACATCCAAATCAATGTAATCTTGCCTCTCTGGCTTTGTCTCCAAACCTTCCAACCTGGGCTGACCCTCTAATATACTTATTCCTAATCCTGCCCGCCCTCGTCACACCCAGTGCAAATCTTAACATCTTTAATTCTGCCACATCCAGCTCTGACTCCTGCCTTTTTGTGAACGCCACGGTCTCCAACCCATATAACACAGCTGGTCTCACTACCCTCTTGTAGACATTCCCTTTCACTCTTACTGGTACTCGTCTGTCACAAATCACTCTTGACACTCTTCTCCACCCACCCATCCTGCCTGCACTCTCTTCTTCACCTCTCTTCCACACTCACCATTACTGTGAACTGTTGATCCCAAGTATTTAAACTCATCCACCTTCACCACCTCTACTCCCTGCATCCTCACCATTCCTCTATCCTCCCTCTCATTCACACACATATATTCTGCCTTAGCCCTGCTGACCTTCATTCCTCTTCTCTCTACAGCATATCTCCACCTCTCCAGGGTCATACCAGATATCAGTCTTTATTGGCAACTCTTATCACTTTTATTCCTACAAGCTCAGACCCATGCAACCCTTAAAACAATCAGGCTCTAGGTTAAAGTTCACAGTGGCAGGCCACTGCTAGGCTTTCATTTCAGCTCTACATACACTCTTCATTTGATCTGCCCTCAGGCCATATTCAACACATGCCCTGAATGGGCCGTCAAACACCAGGCATCACAACTCTTCAAGAAGAGCCCCTGGTATACCCTCAGTGGTTCTCCTACTTGAGGGATATTCTTCCTTTTTTCCATTTTTCAAGCAACAGACCTTTATACAATACTAATAAGCAGGGAATGCATTTTTCATTACCCTATTTAATACAATCAGTTACTTCTCTAATAATCTTCAGACTTTTAATGACAAGTTACAGGGCACACACCTTTAAAAGATACAGTCTGCATTTCTAAAGAACAAGATATCAAAAAGCAAACAGCAGATAGTGGAAGTGAGCAACTGATGATGTTATTTCCCCCTTTGGGGAGGAAGGAGGAGATTTAACAGACTCCACGACTGGCTCCCAGTGAAGGCTGAAGTAGGAGTTGCATCAAGACATCCACACCTGCCAAAGTTGTGCATTAGCATGGGAGAGTTTGCACACATGGTAGGTTGCATTGTGGGAAAGAGAGGACATCCGGTTGTTGTAGGAGTTAGTGTACAGGTCAGCAGGAAAATTATTTGACCAATGTCATGCCTACAAGATAGCCTCTTCTCTGGATGTCTTTTACCTCTGAAACTGGATGCTGCAGGTAAGGAGCCACTAGCTAACTCTACAGTGTAGCCTGCACATTCAAGCAAGGGATGATGGTGGGGCAAGAGGTTAGCAAAGGAAGAATGAGGGAATGACAGTGTGGGAGAAGGGGTTGACATTTTTCAGGCAGTGAGGGCAAAAAAATGCACTTGTAGAAAAGAATATTCTAGCTCTTATAGGTAACAAATAAAAATATTGTTTCAAAGCAGTGAAATCTCATCACTGAGCAGAGTAACCATTTTCTCATATGTCACAGGTCAGTGATACAGAGGAATGACTGAGGATAGACTATCCTCATAAAAAAAAGAGCTCTTAAAGGCTTCAAAGTATAGGGTAGATTTAATGACATTAAAAAAGATCAGTTAAACAGTTGATTGTTATCCCCTCAATTTTACTCCCTCGACGTTATCTTTTCTTGACTGTATTTCCATTTATCTAACTTTATTGAATCACATTTACTGAGGTTGCTATTTCAAACCATACATAATGTGAGGTTATATTTATTTAGCAAGGGGGTTTGTGGGCTGAAGTTCCCCATATGGGAGGTACCCATAAGCAAAGAATACTAGTGGCGATTTGTAGTATGTAGGTCAGGTGAGTTTTTGATCCTTTTGAATCAACATGTTTGTTTTCCTTAGCTATGGCATCATGATCTTGTACAGGACTTCAAGTGTATCTTTTTTTTTAGTAATTATAAAACTGCCAGAAGCAAGTTGAATGATGGAAAATGGAATCAAAATGGCATTTTTAAAGCCACAAGAACTGAATTCAAAATGAGTTGATGTTTGTTCTGCATACTGATACTCTCAAACATGACAGAACTCGCTTCATGCAGTGGAAAATAGCTGTTGGGAAAAATGGATAAATAACAGCTGAAGCTGTTAAATGAGAAGTCCAAGAAAGAGACCTGCTGTGCTGCTGCAAATGTCCTCCTTAACAACAATAAATCAGAATCTGCATATCTTATTTTATCACTGTTAACTGGGGGTAGAACACTGATCCTCACTGTTAACTGCGGGTAGAATACTAATCCCAGTGGACCATTTACTAGTTCAGCCTGGATAATTACACATATAAGAAGTGAACTAAGCAATGACAATATTTAATACAAATGAAATAAAGACAAATGAGTGACATATCAAGCATTTTACAAAGACAGTAATGAAAAGCAATAAAGTAATACTTAAGTAATCCAAGACAACGGAGTGAAATATCAAGCGTTAAGCATCTAGTAAAAGCAGGGAAATAAAACACTGAAATAACAGGAGTGACAGAAGTATAATACATTGATGTATATTTCAGTAGCAGGAAAAAAGGGCAGATATGAACTGCTCTTTGAACAGAAGCAGTACAACAAAGTTCACTGCATGGTAAAGTGAGTGACAGAAAGCCAGCATATGGGAAGAAATTAGGGAGAGGAAACAAAAAGGGGTAAGAGATGACAGCGGACAGAATATAACCCATACAGCTTAGGCTACTGCAACAGTGATCTAAGGATAAACATCTGAGTAGCTGTTGGCTCACCTATCCTTGGGTAAAGGTTCTACCAAGACCTGCAACTTGAGCTCCTCCTGGTGGAGGGTCAGGCAATAAAAAGTAGTGCACATACTATAGCCAAAATCAGGGAGGGCAGTACTTTATATTCCAGTTTCAAGAAGTGTATAGGCAAGTAAGAAAAATATTATAACAATAATCCCTTTTACTTTTATAGTGAGTAAAGGCAGCATCCAGATATGTAATGTTAGCCAGGGTCATGCTGCTGTACAGAACATATTCTGAAGAGGCTGTCTCCTCTGGCTGCCACATATAAGAATGTAACCATATGTGGTGTTTTCTGAAATTTTTACACTACTTTTATAAAAACAGATATGAATATAGAGATAGGCATATCACTACTTGGACATTTTTTTCAATGGGCTTAGTTCTGTTGCAATTATACCTTCCACTTACACACATCTATGAAAAGAAGACTATGAAATAGCTAGGTTAGTATTGCACTATAATTACAGAAGTGGCAACAATGGCCGTCATTGAAACAAATCCTAAAAACTTCACTGTGGCATGCAAGCATTAATGTTACACAATATGAAACCAAATACTCACCGTCACAACTGGAGCGCAAGGGCACACATGGAAAGAAAAGAAAAAAATGTATTCAGCCACACATAAATATATATGACAGAAATGCAAAGCAGCAAAGTACTTTACTGTTCAAACAAGTAAGATAAATATGGTTAATGTAACAGTATTAATGCAACACTTTAATAAATGAACAAAGTATGACAATCCATTTAAAAATGCAAATTATTTAAGAAGCCTTGGCACTGCTGTAGATAGTTTCAAACACCAAATACTTTTTTAATGCAAAAAAAAAAAAAAAAAAAACAGCTCTTCATTGCACAGCAACTCTATAGAATATAGCAATTCTCATGTTAGTAATGCAAATAATTTCACAGATGTCCCCATCAAACAAGATATAAATAATCAGTTAGACTCACAAATAAAGTCACTTTTCCTTTTTAGCAGTAAGTATGCAATAATGCATAATGAGGTATATTATACCATTGAGGCATATTCAATGACTGCCACTGCCTTTGAAGATCCATGCTGCCGTTATTGCTTACACTAGAGTCTTTCAGCATGCATTACCAATGAATATGCTTTATGAGGTTTTTTTTCGTGTCCAGTGTTACACAAACAAGCCCATAATAAATAAGACCACAGGCTTCTTGTAAGACAAATAATTTGTTTCAGAACATAAGCCAGTTTTCCACAGACTTCGCACTATGGATGTTTATTAACAAGGACACCCATCCATATCTGCTGGACTCCATTTTTGACTTAATTCCATAATTAAAAAATTGTAGGTTATTGCTTGGGACTCATCCACTGCACAGAAATATATTTTTCAGAATAGGCTTACCTCCAGCTATGCCCTTGCTAAACAGAAAAACTGTGGCATTAATGCATGCAAGTTACCTAATGATAATTTGTAAATCTAAGGAAAGTAATATATATGAGATGGACATTTCTTTAACATATTTTAATTAAAATATAGTCTGTTGAGAAAGGAAAGTCAATTAGAAAATGTCTTTTTGAGACAATCCATCACGGCACAAATGTGATTACTTTAAGGACATTATACAATTCTTCAGATATTGAACTAGTAGTGTAAAATACAGCAGACAGAATTCCCATGCAACTACACAGGAGATTTTGAGGACTGTGATAAATGACCCTAAGACTAGAGCTTAAAGGCTTGTACAGATTTCAGTTAGTTCTCACACTATTTGTCCTCCTCTACATACACTAGTTAGTAAACAAATGCAATCTGAATTTTTCCTCACTTTGGTTTCAACCTACTTATAGGATTATAATGGCTTAAATGCATACATATTCTTTATGCATTATCCAGAAATATTATTGGGTATTCTGTCATGGAAGACTCTGTGTTGGTCAAATATTATGCAAGAATATTAAGCAAGTTTGCAAGCTTCACCAAGTAACTCAGGGATCCCCTTGGCTGAAAGGAATGTAAAGATAATAAGTGAGGATTTAAACATAACTAAAAACAGAGTAAACTGTCTGAATACTGATGTACTGTAGACTAACATAACATTGATATAATGAAGTACTATTAGCCAGGTTTAATAATGCAAATCAATGCCTTGTGTAAACTTTGGGTTCTATTCCAGGCAAGGACTACTGTAGCGATTTACGTGATAAGCTGTTCAGCAAGCTAGTGTTCACACTTAAAACATCTTCTATGCACTTAAATCATTAGGTTGCGACATTATCTGACAATTCTCAAACAAAACCATGAATTCTATCAACTACATCTTTGAAACCGGAAGGGTTGTAAATTTTTGATATACATTTCTAGACTAAGATAAAGCAGACATCAAGGTATAGCAACACCAGAATTAGAAGTACCCTCAGTTTTGTAAACACAGTGGCCTTGTCACTCTGTAAATACTTATAATGCAGTGAAACATGCCAAGGAGAAGAGATGAAAAAGAAAACTGGTCTACCTGCTTCAGCAATTTCTGTACAAACTCCATAATTGAAAAACATAATTTGTGCCCATTGGTCTCTTGGCACTCAGAGTACTACCATTTTTCACAAACAGTCTGTTAGGTCCAGAACTATATGTAAGATGTTATACTTACCTCACTGAGGTAATGTGCTGTCAACTGTCGGCACAATCAAAAAAAAACTTTCAAGTAAATTACAACACAGCTGCCCCAGGTGAACTGTTATATGAGACTTGTGTGCATTTGCATAGAAAGACCAATTTTTAGGAGATCCATCCAGCTTTTAATCCTGCCTTTGAGATCCCTGGAGTTTTGAAGACGTATGAAGTTCATTAAATATCAAAGAATGCACACACACTCCCTTTTAATTCAACTGACGCATCCTCATTGGCACCCCAAGTGAATTCCCTATATTAAACGGAAATATCCAGAACCTTAGAATTAAAATCTACAATGTGCTAGCAATTAATGTCCAGTCTGAATTTCTCTTCTGCTAGTATCTGTTTCTATAAACATACTTGCAAGGGTTAAAGAACTAAAGAATGTTTGGCAGGTAAAGGCAAACATGCAATATTTTCTCACTGTTTAAAATCCAAAAAAGTACTATTAAATCTTTTTGGCAGATACAGAAATTGACCCTAAAGAGCATTTTCTTTATGGTAAATATTCCCCTAAATCATTTGTCAGTAAATGTGAATTTTGGTGGTGACACAGCTTCATTACAATTTTTCACAGGCTGCACTACCAATACAAAGTGGGCACTTGCATGTGAGCCTTAGAGTGAAGGAAGTTCAAAAGGTTCCTCTTCTCTTTCATATCAGACACTTGCATTAATGGCAGATTCCTTCAGTTATTATTTCCAGACTACTGACTTCTGTTTAAGCCTTGCCCTTTAGTAAACCGTGCATTAATAAAAGCTTTAATTTGCCTACATCCGCAATCTCAGCCAAACCACCATATCATGGTTTCAGGACTACTTAGCCAGACACCAACAGGCAATCATGTGGCTTCAAAATCTCTCCCGCTCTTCCCAGTCTCTGTAGAAGTACCTCAAGGCTCCATTCTGGGGCCCCTCCTCTTCAGCCTATTTACTAACAACCTATGCACTGCTACCTCTCATGCTACCTTAGTCCAGAACGCAGATGACTTTACCTCAATATGTATAGCTTCTACACCCAAACACTTACAACTTATAACCCAACAATCTTTCTCAGAAGCAGAATCATGACTAGCAGATGCTCAGCTCATACTTAACCCCAATAAGACAAAGCTTATGCATTTATGCTGCACTAAAATTAACACCCCCTCATCCTTCACAATCACATCATCAAACAATACAATCATTTCTCTTGTGGCACATACCAAGCTCTTGGAGTTATCATGGATAGTAACTTAAAATTTGACATACACATAGCCCAATCAATACAAAAAGTTCATAAGAAACTCGGATCACTTTATAGACACAAACAATTCCTCACTAATAACACCAAGGCCACTATCACTAGAACCCATGTAGTCTCTTCTATTTATACTTCTCCAATACTGACCAACATCAAGACATCAGACCTAGCAAACTCGAAAACTGCAACAATAAAGTTGCAAAGTTTGACAGCAACTCTCACCATTGCCTAGCTCTAAAAAACTGAATTGGCTTGAACTGCCCAACCTTCTGGTTTACAACCAACTAACCATAGTCCAACAATTACTCTGCCAACCAGACAAAATTCCTGCAGTCATTAACATGCTGCAACCATACACTGCTAGCCAAGTGCTTTGTTCTAACAACAAATCTCTACTAAAGATAACCAAAGCTAACAATTCTGTCGGTGAAGCTCTTTACTCCCACTGTATAGCTAAACTGTGGAACTCGCTCCCAACAAACATAAAAACTATCTCCATAATTTCAAAATTCAAACATACACTTATAGCACATCAAACTGAAAATTGTTTATGCCCACTGTAGCAGCCCAGATTAAGATGATGTCTCATCTTTTTTCAGACCCCCTGGTAGACTATCTCAAAACATTTCACTAACATTTATGAGTCATTACAGTTGGAGGAATACTAATTCATATGAAATTACTGTATGCAAACTCTTTTGAATGTATTCTGTTTATTAATACACTGTTACATTATTCTCTGTTCTACAAATAGACTTGGTATTGATACTACAATACCACTACACTAACTTGCATGTGATTTTGTACATTTTGTATAACCATGTATTATCCATTGTAAGCGTCTCTATCATGTTTATTTGTGGAGCTTTACTTCCCAGGCCTCCATTAAAAAAGGACAGCTTGTCCAGTTAGACTTTCCTGGTAAACAAATGTAAAATAAAATAAATAAAAAATAAAACATACGTTTTTATGAATTATTTTATTTATTTATTTATTTCACATTTGTTAACCAGGTTAGTCCAAATGAGTTTGCAAACAAACTCATTTTCAGTGGAGACCCGTGGTGAAAAGCCCCAGCAAACACAAGCAAAAATAAAGTGACAATATACAAATATTAAAATACAAAATAATTGTTAAAAAGAAAAGGTTATTAACTATTTGCATTGCATTAATAGTAAGCAATCCATTTTCAGTGGAGACCCAAGGGAAAGAGCCCCAGCAAATATAAGCAAAGATAAACATACAGGACAAAAACTATGAAAAACACTGCAAATATGAAATTAATTGTAAAGAGAAAAACAAAAGAAAAAAAAATATGAACATGAAGGGTTGCATTGATAGTAGCAGGCTAATATTTACTACATATGAGAGTAAAAACAAAATGATGACCATTGTTCAAAAGAAGGACAATGTATAGACATTGATAGGAAGTGGGGGCGGATAAATAGTGTGGAGAAAGGGAGGGGGCTATAGTAGGGCTATAGTACTAGAGCTGAGAGTTTAGGAGATGAGTTTAAGCAGAAGTTACTAAGAAAGAAAGTTAGAAGATACAACAGGTTATACAGTGGAAGAGACTAAGACTGTGTGTGGTCAATGCAACGGCATAATTTCAAGTGTAATATGTGGGATTTAAGCTCCTTTTTAAAACAGGGAAAGGAAAGGTTGGATCTAATATGGTGAGGGAATTTGTTCCAATTTACTGAGACAAAGTTTGTAAAGTAGTTTGCCAATATTTCTTTTGGGTTTATAAACTGAGAGAAGATGCTGATTAGCACTCTGGAGAGGCAGGGGGGGGGGTAGGGAGTAATATGGGAGAAGAGAAGAGGGCAGGCAGAGGGGTTGTTGAGTATGGAAAAGGTAGTGTGGAGTTGCGATTGTAGGAGAAGGTGCGGAAATTCCAGCCATTGAAGTTTGCTTAGTGAGAGGCAGTGATCTGAAGAGAGTGGTTGGTTTAGAATAAATCTGGCAATTTTGTTGTACATTTGTTCCAGTTTCTGCAGTGAGGTAGTTTGGATATTGGTAAGGATGGGGGAAGCATACAGAGGACTGGGTAAGAGAAATGCCTGTGCAAGAATGCATTTAGTGGCAATAGTGAGGAATTTTTTGTTCCTATAAGTAGTCCAAGTTTTTGGTGTTTTTTTGATGTCCTGTTGTATGTGCAAGTCAAATTTTAGTTGGTCATCAGTTATTACCCTGTGAGGCAAGGGAGATAGTGGTGCCATCAAGGGAGAAAAGAGAAAAGTTGGATTTAAGGTGAGAGAGTGTCTGAGGTAGGAAGAGAAGAAGTTGAGTTTTCTTAGGGTTAAGGATTAGTTGATTGTTCCGAGCCATTTTTCAACAGTAAAGGAAGTTTGTGTTAGTGTGTGTAGTTCAGAGATGGTATTGGAGATAGATAAGAGAGTAGAGTCATCTGCGTATTGTATTAAAGATGACAGACTGCAGGATGAATATAGGTTGTTGGTAAAAATGTTGAAAAGGAGCAGTCCAAGTATGGAGCCTTGGGGTAGTCCTGTTTGAATAGCAAGGAATGGTGAGAAAGCCTGCTGCCATCTAACAGCTTGTTTTCTGCCAGTAAGGTGGGATTGGAACCAGCCAAGAGTAGAAGGAGAGACATTTGGGTCTGAGAGTTTAAGAAGGATGGGATGAGACACAGTGTTGAAGGCTTTAGAGAGATCAAGGAATAGACAGAAGACTAAGAGGTTGTTGTCCCTAGCTTCTGCAACCTTTTGAGTAAAGGATAGTAAGACAGTTGAGGTACAGTGTTTAGGACAGAAACCATGTTGCGAGGGAGTGAGGAGATCTTTGTGAATGAGACATGACAGTAGTTGAGTATGTATACTTTTTTCAAGGATCTTAGAGAGCATTGAGAGAATAGCGATTGGTCTATAGTTAGAGGGTTCAACAGAGTTGCTACCTTTGTGCAGAGGAGTGGTACAGAAGGACTTCCATATTTCTGGTACGGTAGATTACTGAATGTAGAAGTTGATTAAGACAGATACAGGATATGCAATAAGAGTCAACAGCAATTTTCAGAAATTGAGGGGGGAGTTTATCAGTGGAGGGAGAGCAAAGTTTTGGTTTAAGAAGCAGGTATTTAATGTATTTAGTAGAAACAGATTGCAACAAAAAAGGCTGAGAGACAGAGGAGCATAGAGGTTTAGGGGGGAGGTGAAGGTGACATAGAAGAGTTGGCATGAGCAGAGTTACTAGAGGGTAGGAGTTTAGAGATGCTGTCTATGAAGTGTTTGTTGAGTAAGTCTGCAGTTTCAGAGGGACACTGATAAGGGAAAGGGTTAGGGATGGTAGGAAAACCAGTGTAGAGCAGGAAGTTGATAGTAATCCAGAATTTTTGGGGGTCGTTTGGGTGACAGCTTTGAAATTTAGTGAAATATTGGTGTTTATCCAAAATAATAGATGTTTTTACATGATTTCTGAGTTGCTTATAAACCTGGAGAAAGGTGGGAGTTTTAGTGGTTTGCCATTTTTTCCATAGAGCATCTCTTTCATGCATCAAAGCATTAGTAGCTTTAGACAGCCAGGGTGCAACATTAGATCTGGTTCTGATTTTGCGAGTTGGGGCAAGAGAGTTTAGGACATCAAGGAAAATGTGACTGAATTTAGTAACAGCATCACTGAGTGGGAGAGTTTTTAGGGCAGTATTCCAAATGACGTGTCACATAAAACCCAAAGACCAAACTTAAACTGAAGTTTGTATGGGTCTCCTGCTCCCTTGAGCACATTTTTGCATTGACCCAAGGTGGGACATCATTATACTCCATTTATATATCAAATATGATTAAAATATATATCCCTAATTGTAAGAATATTAAAATATTCTTAACTGCAAACTTCGGTGAAAACGATAAATAAATTTGCAAACAAAGAAATTAGTCAAGCAACTTAGTGTTTGGAAGCACACAAAAGAAATTCACTTAGTATGGTATAAAGCCACTCAAGATGAAAAATCATGCCACAGACATTTTCTTGCAGGTGACAGCTCTGCCTGCTTCAGAAAGTAGGTTTGACAACTGATATTTGCAAGTAACTGACTGACTGTTATGTTAGTATAGGTATCTTCACTGAGCAACATCTTGGTTTTCTTACAGAAAAGGTACTACTGATATACAACAGCCAGACAAAACCTAAACAGGGAAAACGGAAGGTAGGGAAAATAAACTCACAGCAAAGGACTCAAAGTTCAGCTGGTGTAGTGAACGCTCACATCTGCTTAACTTTGCTTCAAGGATCACTCTGCAAACAATCTACCACTTACGTAGAATCCCAAAGAGTATCCCACAAAATCCATGGGGCAGCAGTAAACTAAAGACATACGGAGAGATGCAGAACTAACCGCTCAAAAGCACAACTCTCTCAAAAAAGGCTCTGCTTCGAGTAGATCGGCAGACTATAATACTTTAATACTTGAAAAAAACAGGAAGGCATAAACAAATTGCTGTAGAACTAAAGTCCATTGTGATAACATTCTTGAACAAGGGTTGGTCACCTTACACCACAGCACTGGTTTGTGGACAACTGTCATTTTGTACAAAATACAATGCAGTATGCTTGAAAAGCATCTGCAATGCCACAACACTATCAGCAATAAATAACTGGAATTGTTGTTTTCCATCTTTAACTCAAGTATTGTCCAATAGTAGAAATATAAATGGCAGTAAGCAAGAAGTCAACAGAAAAAAATATCTTTTCTATTACTCGGCATCACAGCAGAATGGAGAGAAGTAAATTAACTGGTCAAAAGAAAACTGTAGAAATGCATTTTGTAAGAAAACTACAGCTTGTTCTGTAAGACATCCAGCATTTGTGAAAAAAAACTGCCTTCCCAATCCTTGAAGGGGTTATGAAGGTACCCCTGGTGAGCAGCCAAACCATGCAAGTTTTTTTTTCACATGCAATTATGAGATGCAGACTATGTGTTACTGCATTTACAGATTCACTTGGATAATGTTAGGAAGAGTTCTAGAAACTCTACCTAAAGAAATATGACAAACGAAAATATAAATTATAAAACAGTCACTACCACACCCAACTATTCCTGTAAACAATCAAGCTGCCTCTTTACCACTCCCTGTGAAAGGAATAGTAACAATCTGAAATGTCCAGACCTGCTAGAACAAATTTCAAAATATGGAGACTGAAAGGCCAAAAGAAGAGACTTACATATATTCCCTTTTCTCTGAGGTAGGTGATCTCGGAGTTCGTACATTTAAGTTTGGGGGGGGGTATGGGTGGTGTACAGGCGACCTTCCCCCCTGCAAAAAGAAGTTTAAAGGACAACTTTTGAGATTCATTTTTTTTTTTTTTTTGCTTTTAGGCAGTCAGCATTTTGAGTACTGACATTTCAATAGACAGCCAGAAGCATCACTGTACCATCAGGATTTACGATGCTCTGCTACCCTATCCAGTATGATAATGGTAGCTAAACAGACAGAACAGGGAATATGGAGAAAAAAGACCAGACATCATTCACTGCCATACTGCTGTTGTGATGTTAACAACTCCACAAAGACGGCTAAGCCACAACCCTGTTGTGTGAGAGGGCGCAGCCAAATGAAGCTATAAAATTTCAGTCACCATTCATACAAATTAGCCATCGCCCTCTTCTCATCCTGTAATTAGAACATTATCCTTGTAAAAAGCTAATCCATCCTGCTGCTCTGACAGAGGGAGAAACGGACTTAAAAAGCCCAAGATCACCATACAAAGATTCTCTCCCCCACACAGTAGCAGAACAGATGTCAAAAAAAATAGGCACTATGTAGCACACTTTTTCCAATACTAAATTATCTTTGAGGAGGATTTCTGCAGTGTGGTTAAGTTTTAAAACAGAGTCTGCTGATATCCTTATTTTCTCAATTTCCTTTGGCTCCTATACACATTGTGACATCACATTTTAAAAACAGGAAAGCACATTCAACACCCTTCATTAAACTAATGCAAAAAAGAAAACACACACAAACACACAAACACACACACACACACACACAAACACACAAACACACAAACACACAAACACACAAGCACACACACAAGCACACACAAACATTATGTACTCGTCTTGAATTGGAAAATGCGAGGGTATACAAACACAAATGGATAGTAGGGGTCAAAAAGCACCTATTGGTGGAAGACGTCCTTACAGCTAAACCGATATGGCAAATATATTCAGATGTTATAGCTGATGTCAGAGGGCTTCCACAGTAGTCAACTGTTGAGAGCAATCTCAACCAGTAAAAAAGTAGACATATTGGGAGGCAAGGATGCATTTAAAGTCCTGAGGCACCAAAGTGCCAAAGGAGGCCCTATTTATTTGAGAATTCAATTCTGGAATCTAAACAATAATGCCTAGTTAAGATTTATGTAAAAACCACACTACTCTCCTTAAAGTACTATGGCAGGTACCAATGATTTGCCTACTGATACAGTAAGAATGGCCTTCTGCAGCCTACCATAGCAGAAGAGAATAGCAATGGAGACATGCCCTTGAGATAAAAGTTGGGTGGCTGCAAAACTTCAGTCTTTCACTTGCATAATCCTGCAGCTAAGGCTTCTGAAGTTCCTCTAATAAAGACCATGTCTTCAGGCTCCTAATCTGCAATATGATTTTGGGATCACAAACCTTTGTACCTTGTTCAGTATTGGCAGACTCATGTTTCGACTTAATTGTCAGTTGGGTTGAGGCTCCTGAGCACTACAGCAACCAATTTCTTTCACTTGTCACCAGGAGTCAACAAAATAGATATGCAAGCATCTAAAGAAGATGATTAAGGAAAAGCCTGGAAATTATTGGCTCTGAAACTTTTTTTGTTATATATTTTGACCTCTTCTGAGTAAGCTTGCATACTTTTCCAGATTTTCAGGTTGAAATTAATATTTCTTTTTATAGACATTTTCTCTAGATATCGAAGCATTTTTTGTTCACCAAGAAAGGAAATCTGAGCCATTCTGTCTGTGGATTTTTATTTTTCTTTATTTTGTAGTGTTAAAAAACTTTGACACCATGTGATATGTTGTTGAGAGATCGAGGAGAATCAGAATTGAGTAACACTGTCAATCTCTTGGCATAAGAAGATCATTTACTACCTTAACCTGAATCATTGTTATTCACAATAGAAACGCATATTGATAATGAGTCCGGAAACTGATCTGATATTCCAGTAGTTCGAAAATGAGAAGACTGATATGTGGTAATTGTAGAGCACTGGGCTATGTACTGCTGCGATCACTGAGACAGTAAGACAGGATCTCTTACCAAGTCAGAGTTTTTTTTTTTTACAGGCAGTTGTAATGTGAAGTCCAGTGTGTATAGTCTAGTCTTTAGTTCTCAGAGCCCATGACCTGAGCCAACTAAAACTCCTACACAATTACATGCACTGATTTATGGGCTAAGAAAAATAAAATCGAATTTTCATTAACAGAAATTCTGTGAATTATGCCAATGACAATACATAATTTCTACATAATTTCTAGCCAGTACTGTGATTCCATTATTTTATTTAGTTCATTGCTACATAAACCATATTAAAACACTTTCTAAGTACAAAAATGCTGAGCAAACCAAACTTACAGTTCCATGGTAAACAAATATAGACATGCAAGATTCATTTTGGGACTACTCAGTGCAGCAGTAAATCATAACATCTGGGAATACGTCATCTGATTCTGTATCTTCTGCAACCAGAAGCCGCAAAACCAGTAACCTCTTTTCTTCCATGAAGAGATCTTCTGTGTATGTTTGTCTTTTGTATCCCACATTCATGCACATTATTTTCAGGGTTTTTTTTCTCACTGCTTTGAGTGTCACACATCTCTCATTCACTTGAGGAAAATGTTATTGTTCAGTTAGTTATTTTTTTATCTTTCTGCATTTATCACTGGATCAAGAAGTCAGTCCAACTTTCTGAATAACTACAGGGAATAAATCAGACAGTAATGTAAATGTGGTAGACAGACACCTGTAATGATTTTCTTAAAACTATGCTTGATCATAGCTCTGGTGGTACGGAGCCTCAACCAACATTGGTACTGACAGTTAAATTGCAACATGAACCTGTCAATACTGACCAAGGTGCAAAGGTTTGAGATCCTCAAAATCACATGTTCAGGAGCCTGAGGAGATGGTCTTTCTTATTCCACTCCATTTTGTTACAGTTCACTGCTATATAAACCAAACACCTCCTTTCCAAAATCAGTGCAGACAAAAAAAATATGGACACACACTTGACTGCAACATGTCATTGCCTGTTCCTCACAAAGATCATTGGTCATAGTTTGTCAATGAACTCCATTTCCTTGGGAGGTATAAAAAGACTAGAATACCAACGGAAGTATGTCTGGAAGGGTTGAATTGTCTGGACATTATCTTCATTTACTGTCTGGATGAACACATCCTGACATAATAGCTTTGGATTTTTATTTAGTCACTAAGCCAACATATTGGAATGATCTGCACCTTAGTTTTCTGAATATATGGAGAGGGTAGTGTCCAGTCTCACTTTATTCAGTCCTGAGCAGCAGGAGCTAATAAATCTCTATTTCCTGAAGTCTTCTAAGCCTAGAAATCATTTGCTTCTTAAGAGCTTTTATAAAGAATTCTCTACTGAAAACACACTTTATATGATTTGCAATATCTCGCAAAATGAAAATGGGTGCAAAAACATGTAAAATAAAAAAGTTGTTTGACAGGGGATTATACACAATATTAGCATCAAAGGTCTCATCATGCCAGTTTTTATTACAGCCTTTTTTAACAAATGGTACTTTATATGCCAACAAGTCCTAATGTTATGGTCAAACACTGTTATACCTCTGTAAGCATGCAAACCAGCCTCAAGGTTGCAGTGGAAGAAGTAGGATTTCTTTTTCTGAGGTTTCCAGTGATGTGCAACAAAAGAGCTAGTAAACTTTTGTTTGTGCTGTTACACAGCATTTGAAAAGCATGCACATTTTTTCACAATATTTAAAATATATATATTAATCCAAAAAAGTGCACATAAGATGGTGAGTACAAGTGCCAAAACTCTGTGATTTAAAGTTGATTATAAGAAGATATATTTTGTTCAACTTTAGTTCACACAACGTTTATGATATTAATCCAGATATGAAGATACTGCTAAGATAATTGCTTTACAAAGTTATATTTCAGAACGTCTTCCTACTGCCCACAATGTTTTAATGTCATTCTTTTATTAACACCTACAGTCTGCATATGCTGTCCCCAACATCATACTCCAGTTTTTCATTATTAATGTAAATATGGAAAATATGCTCTACTCTTCATAAGTTTTTGCAAATATTCTTTAATTCCTCCAGTCTTGTGCATCCGTTACTGGCCATTTCATTGTTTAGGCTTATCAGATCATTATGACTTGAAAACACCACTTTGCTGCTGTAGTTTTATGCATGTATCTGTACCAGGATTTAAACTTTTGAAAACACGGACAAGTGTATTCATCTCAGGAGTACAGGAGTGACACCTTTTGATATGAGTAAATTCTTATAGGATACAGAGGAACTCTAATTCCATGATTATTCTGTTTCTAGAAAGCAATGTCTCAATTCATGTTCCTTCTCCCACCCAGAATGTGGGGTGCTTCTTGGGCCCACTGCTGTTAAATCTATATAGGCTGTCCACGATGATATAGGGAGTTACAGCTTTGAGGCAAACTGAAAAAATGAACAAGCTATGGAAATGGGTCAAGATTGAAGTATGCTGTGATACGCATAAGGGTTTGAAGAAAATGCAGAAATAGAAAAACAGAAGGCCAATGTGAATATATGTAGGAACGAGAGAGTAGCAGCGAGAATTAGCTAAGATATTATATGGAAGTGATAGAAAGGAGGGGAGGAAAGGTATAGGTACAAGGAAGCTAGCAGAATGGCAATGAAGTATGGTAACAGCAGTAAATGAAAGGTAGTCTAATCTAAAGGGAGCTCACCAAAGGATCTGAAAAGGGGACTAAAAAAATGTGATGCAGATCACAAAATGCAAGGAACAAAGAGTCACAGAATAAATCTTTCACCTCACTTGAAGATGGAGGAGAAATTGGTGTACAAGGAGGAAGTAGCAGATAAGTGAGATGTCATAGACACCAGGACAGAGAAAGGCGAGGGAACTGACTGCATTAAGGAAGATACAAAAGAGGGACTAGAAAAGCTGACTCTCAGGGTACTCTAATACCTGTCAAGCTGGGTCTCCTAACAGAAATCTGTAACAAATTACTGGCCAGTGAAGAAGTCTTTCAGCCGTGAGGAATAATACATGCCAAGGCAGCTAGTATATCTGAAGACCTGCATAAGGAGAGCAAAAAAGAAAACTCTGGGCAACAACAAGCATGTAGCCCAATAGGAAAGGTACAGATGGAACACAAATGGAAAAGTTTACTTTTCTAGAGGACAACAATCACCAGAATAACCCATAATGCTTAATGGCAAGAAAGAAAGATCAAACAAATGTGTTCCAGTTTTATGACTTCAGTTACAGCAGTACTTAACAATGGATTACTGGTTGATGTGATATACCTGGAATTCACAAAGTTCTTTGAATCAGCCCAATACCAGCAGCTGTTAGGACAACTACAGGGACCTCAAATGATGAACTGCACTGCTGCACATGTGATGGGTAGGGCACTGAAGGTTGTGGTGAAAGGGATGATGTTATGTTTAAGTGACATGACTACTGAAATAACACTTTAGGTGGGCCAGGACCAAGAACTCCTCGGTGTGTTTAATAAGCATCTAAAGTAACAGAGAATGGGAACAGTCTTTTCAGCAAAAAAAAAAAAAAAAAAGGATGGAAATAAGTTTTCAGACAGATTTGGAAAGATCAACTAAGGGGGCAGACAGTCATTAGTTGCTTTTCCACCATTTTATATGGGGTCAGGGTGTCATATCAGTTGCAGTCACCCCTCTTGATTCATGCAATTCTCCAACCTACTTTCTTTTCTTTTGCTACCACTTTATGCAGCTGACCATCACCTGTCAATCGTTCCTCCCCTTGTTCACCAGACCCACCTTAGCCTACTTCAACCAAAACCTAATCCATATCCAAGGCAGTGAACAGGCTGAGGATGCTGATATAGCATCACACTGCTGCAGGGGAGTGTGTCCTAACCACCTCGCACCCCAAGGCAACCATGTCTCCTCCGCAAATACTACCTTTGGAAGGGGCATGTATGATTCTATGCATGCTCAACCTCAAATGAAAGTACAGTTTTGTACCTACCATAAATGTAGATGTTCGAGTGTTCACCCTGCTGCAGTCATCACACTTGGGTTATCCTGCCATCAAGCGGTCCCGCAGTCGGCCTGAGTTCCAAAGTCTTGATCTGGCGTCGGTTTCTGTTGCTTCCACCCTGACGTCAGTGCGGCAGGGGTATATAAGAGGCATCCGACGCCATTTTCTTCAGTTTTTTCTTGCCCCAGATGTCAGGTGCCCCCAATAGGTAGGCAATACATATTGATATATATCTATAGATATATATATATATATATATATATATATATATATATATATATATAATATATATATATATATATATATATATATATATATATATATATATATATATATATATATATGTATATATATATATATATATATATATATATATATATATATATATACATATATATATATATATATATATATATATGTATATATGTATATATATATATATATATATATATATATATATATATATATATATATATATATATATGTGTATATATATATATATATATATATATATATATATATATATATATATATATATATGTATATATATATATATATATATATATATATATGTATATATATATATATATATATATATATATATATATTATATATATATATATATATACAAGCAAAAATGAAACAATACTTTCAGTCACAAGCAAATACACCACAGAGGTTGTATAGGATAGAAAGGTCTGGATAAGTCCAGCTAGTTCAAAGGGGATGGAGGGAGGGTAACCTGGACTGCAGCAGGGTGAACACTCGACAGACCTCCCAACCGTTCCGAATTACTCGGTTTTTACCGAGTTTTGGGGTCCAAATGAAGGGGTGCCACGATTCCAGAGTGGCACCCTTCATTTCCGATTTTTTTTTTTTGCTTTTTTGAAATTTTCGCGCCGTCAGAGCTGACGTCATCACGTGCGCAATGACGTCAGCTCCGTCAGGCTACCAGCCAGTTGGAATTGAGCTCAAGGAGCTCACATCATCATTTCCGGCTGGCTGAATTGAATTGCAAGCTGGCGGGAATGGGGAACTGCTCGAACAACACTGAAACAGCAGTTCGCCGAGCGGGCGGAGTTTGTGAGCAGGGATTAAGCTGGGAGAGTTTGTCCCGAAGAGGTGTTTTTTGCGTGGATTACCATTTCGCTTATCTGGTACTGTTTGATTAACGGGGAAGCTTTTAATATACTTTTTTTTCCTCAGCAACTTTTATTTATAAATTGATTCCTGTCATTTTAATTGTGCTGTCTAGTGTTTTTTTTTTTTTCTACCCTGTATTACCTTCGCACGTTCCTGCCTTTTTTAGTACTATTCTGGATCTTTAAGTCTTTTAGTGTGCGACTTGCTGTATGCCTGGTTGGGCCCGGCTCTTTCTATTTGATCTGTGAGTTTTATGGAGCTTTCTTTTCCATAGGGGCTTAAGGGTCATGTTGTTGCGCCTATATCAGTGTTTTCCCTACTAACTGAATGTAGTGCTTTATTTGTAAATTGGGAAGCTTTGATGGCTTTTAATGAGCATTTCTGGAATATTTTTCTTTAGCCCATTCCATTGTTGTATGTGTTAAATATATCTATTTGGCGATTTGAAATTTGCACGTGGATATGATTGCTTTTGATATGTGTTGTATCAGATTACGATCTAAGGCCTATGGTAGTTCTAATGTAACTGATACATATTTTGTGTATTTTTAGAGTTGTAGTGTATAAGACACTTTACTTAGTCTTTGAAAGGTTTTGTGAGGTACTGTAGTCTAATGCGTTTTGCACTACTAAGTTTGATTTTGTTAGGCTGGTTGAGTGATCAAGTTGTACTAACGCATATTGAGTGGTATTGCACGCTCTCCTTTGGCTCCAGCAGGTTATAGGAAGAACGTGTACTCATTCTGAGTAGAAGGGCACGCATGATCAAATTGCCCAAGTAGCTGTAATGTAGCATATAGCTGTGGTTGTTGAAAGTGATAGGCACCCTCTTTCAAATGTTTTAAAAGTCATGCTAGTAAGACTTTTAACAGATGGTTTGTATTTTGAATTGTGCATAATGCTAAATAGAATGGTGTAATAAAGCTTGTCTATTCCTAGCTGCACAGTAGATGCAGATTTTAAGTAATAGTAGAAATGTCAACAGGAGTAGGGCTTAGGCTATTGTTGAGAACAGCTCTTAAAGCCTTGCATATTAAAAAGAAAAGGGTCATGGCTACTGTTGATGTGATGACCATATGGTTAGTTAGCTTAAGTTAATTACCCGGTACCAATGTCTGCACTTTGGAAATATTTTCTTGGGTGGCGAAAGCCAGGGTACCTTTTTGGCTAGGCTTGTATAGGCCCTAGGGCCAATAGCCTAGTACCTACCTATGAACTACTCAGGGCAGAGTTATTAATGGCAGCAATGACGGAGGAGGAACGGGAACTACTCTGTGAGTCCGTGTACACTTTAGGCTGTGGATGTAACAGTGTGAAGTGGTACATACAACAGATGAAAGTAATAGATGTGATGTGATGTCTGGAATAAATAATTAGTAACTGCATTGTTCAGGGTTTTTTTTTTTTTTTTTTTTTTTTTTTTTACAGCTTGTTAACCCAGATTGGCTATACTTCTAGAACTTGTTGTTTCCTTGTGATAGTCCATCAGGCAGAAAAGGAGAGACACACCTTGACATATAAATAATGTTTAATCTGTGTATCTCCAAATTCTCCATAAAAGTATAAAATTTAATGTTCTTAAGTCCTGAACTGTGTAAATGATCCTGTCCTCTATCTGTCCAAAAACAAATGTCTTACATTTACTTTATTTTCACTTTTTGTTTTATGTTATTTGAGTCTTTTACAATTACTCAGTTCTAAGCATTTCTTTCATTCATATAGTCCGTGTATTTTTGTGTACTCTTCACATATTACTTTGCCTAATCATGTATAGTCCACTTGTCAATGACTGTCTACTGCATTTTTTGTAATCATGTCTATTATATCTTTTTCCCCATTTTTTTTAAATAATTGAGATTTGTCTGTTGCTTTTTGCTGTAAGCAGATCTTTTCCTCTTAGGCCTCCACTAACAGTGGGCCATGATAAGAGGATGTTTAAAATTGCAAGACTCCTAGGACAAGTGTGGAATAATACTGACACAATGCTATAGTGAATGTGTGCCAACAGTTGAAAGGTATGCTCTGAGCTTTGTCCAGATTTTTTTTGTACTAAGAGTTGAGAGAGCTATGATGAGAAGTAAGAACATTTCTTTTGTGCTAAGAGTTTAGAGCTATGATAAGAAGTGAGCACACAGTTTGTATTCCCCCATTATTGTTTTAGTGCTAACAGTTCAGAGATATGGTGAGTGAGAAGTGAGAACTGAATTTGTATTCCCCCATTATTGGCTTTGTTGTTTGTCCGTGTTTTTTGTGTTGAGGTTAAGAGCTATGTTGAGAAGTGAGAAATGAATTCACTAAATGATGGCTATTAAGTTTCAGTCTTCCTATTTTTCAGGCTGATTTGGCATAGTGGTATGTTCTGACTGTAGTGCATAGAGTCCTGGGTTCAAAACCTGCCAGTGAAATGCAGGATGGTAACACATTTTATTCTAGTGAATTTACAAAATTATACAAGCAATGTTTAAAATGTGTCCCTGGTTTTTGACCTTTTGTCCCCCTCCCCTCCAAAAAAATGAAATTGAAAATAAGTGAGAGACGCTGTGCAAGATGCCTATGGCTTACACTACTGTCATTCTATTTATAGTGTGGGTGTGGAAGCAGACTTTTATGATGGAAAAGTTCTGAATTGGGCAGTTTTGTCATTATCGGTTCATGTGTTTTTGTTTCATTGCCTACAGTACAGATTACTGGTAAAATGTTCAAACAATAAATTTAAAATGTGCTCTAACATGTGTGTTGTATTATACAAGGAATATAATTTAATAAAGTCAGGAAGGTGTATAAAGAATAGAACACATGTATGTTTCTTGTTTTGTGTGCAAGGGGCCAATGATTTGAAAACAGCCCAAAGGTAATCTTTATCCACCACTGACCAGATGCATTTTCTTTGGATGTGGTGTGGGTTTCAATGCTGTTTCAATGAATGTGAGTTTCAAGGACAAAGAAGTTTTAATGTCAAGCCTATTTTCATTGTGAGACAGTAACAGTATTGCTTTGTTTACCAGATGTCTTTTAGTGTTTCTGCATTGTTGTGCTGTAAAATGTAAAAATAAAATCCAAATCATTGTAGAAGTAAAGCAGTACTATGCATGCATTAGTGTTTATGGTAAATGGGGTGAAATAGCCGGGTAACGGGACATTGGAATGGCTGCAGGGGGACTCTGGTGCCATGTTTTGGTTGTCTGTTCTTCAGTTTGCGTTCGAAAGTTGGTATCCCACAATTCCATTGGAGTGGGTGGGGTTACATAAGTATATATGCAAATTAGATGTTAATCAGCGTACAGATTTGTACCTATTTTTCATGGGCCTTGTCCAGATTTTTGATGTTTCCAGGTTGAGAGGTATGACACTTGAACATCTACATTTATGGTAGGTACAAAACTGTACTATGTTCATCGTGTTACCCTGCTGCAGCCATCACACTTGGGTTGAATCCCAAAGCTAAGGATGGGTGGTGGAGTTAAACAGGGTTAGAAGAAGCTAGTAGGCCCTGCAAAACTGCAGTGGCAAAGCCAGCTCTAGTCTTAGAATGTAGAAGTAATAGTGTTTGGTGAAGGTGTGCACTGAACTCCAAGTTGCAGATTCCAGAATATCCTTGGTTGGTACCCCCCCTGAGAAAGGCTGCTGATGTAGCTGTGGCCCTGGTGGAGTGGGGCCTAATGCTAGTAGGTACCGGTTTCCCATGTTGTGTGTAGCAGAAACGTATGCAATGACCTATCCATTTTGAAATGGTCTGTTTTGAGATAGCTTTTCCTTGTGTTCCTGCAGCATAGGCTACAAAGAGCTGGTCAGAGTTTCTGAAAGCCTTGGTTTTATCCAAGTAGTAACGCAATTGTCTGTGAATGTCCAAAGAGTGCAGGAGTCTCCTTTGTTCTGGGGATTTGGGGAAAAAGGTGGGCAAATGAATGGTTTGGTTTAGGGCCACACTGGATACCACTTTTGGCATAAAGGAAGGTTTAGTTCGCAAAGAGACTCTGTCAATGAAAAATGAGGAAAGGCTCCACTGCCATTAGTGCCTGTAGCTCTGAGACTCTTCTAGCTGAAGTTATTGCTAGCAGCAGGGCAGTTTTCCATGAAAGAAACTTTAAATCAGCTGAGAAAGCTGGTTCAAAGGGCGGCAGTGTAAGTTTTTCCAGAGCAAAGTTGAGATCCCAAGTAGGTGTTGGTGGTCTCCTGGGCGGTCTTA
The DNA here is from genome assembly GCF_019279795.1 of Protopterus annectens. Lineage (NCBI taxonomy): Eukaryota > Metazoa > Chordata > Ceratodontiformes > Protopteridae > Protopterus > Protopterus annectens. The sequence continues at coordinate 310,828,522 of NC_056733.1, read as the reverse complement.
TGTTCTTAGCCCCTCTGAGGTACTGCCTTAGGAGTGGATGTGAAAATAAAGGAGGATCCGTGTTGTAATGAGCTGAAATTGTTGAGATGTGGATTCTAATAGATGAAAAAGAAAGTCCTTTGTGTAACATCTCAGTCAGATATTGTAGAATCTGAGGAATGTTTGGGACAAGGAGATTTTGGCCTTTAGCCTGGTTCCAGGCACAAAATCTTTTCCATTTGTCTGAATAGGTTTCCCTGGTGCTGGGCCTCCTGGCCTCCAGAATGACATCCACAACAGCTTTGGATAGTGGTGTTATTTGACTGTTTAGGTAATTTGCCATGCAGCCAGGTTTAAAGTCTTGAGCTGGCTGTGTAGAATTTGATTGTCTCGCTGGGTGAGCAGGTGAGGAATTTGTGGTAAAATCCATGGTGGGCCGTGGGTCATGTTCTTTAGAATTGGATACCAGTACTGGCATGGTCAGTCTGGTGCAATGAGTATCATTTGTAGCCTCTCTAATCTGACTTTCAGCAGCACCTTTGCTAGAAGAGGCAGTGGAGGAAAGGCATACACTGTTAATGTTTTCCAACTGAATGAGAGGGTGTCCACTTTCCAAGCTTGTGGGTGGAATGTCCTTGTACAAAATCTTTGAAGTTGGTAGTTTTGGGGGTTGGCAAACAGATCTATGTCTGGGCGTTCCCTTTTTGAGTTATCATTGCAAATACTTGTGGATCCAGTTTCCACTTGTGGGGATCCATGATGTTTCTGCTTAGGTCGTCTGCCAATGTGTTTTTCTTTCCTGGCAGGAATTGTGCTTGTAGTTGAACTTGAGAAGACAGGGCTGTGTTCCACAATGTCATTGCTTGCCTGCATAGAGGGTAGGAATGTGTGCCCCCTTGCTTGTTGATGTACCACATTACTGTGGTATTGTCCGGCTGTATCAGTAGTTGTTCTGGGTGTAAGAGGTCCTTGAAAGCTGTTAGGGCATTCTGTACTGCTACCATTTCCTTTTGATTGATATGCAGATGCCTTTGATCTGTATTCCATTTTCCCTGAATGCACTGTCCTGCCATGTGTGCTCCCCAGGCATAGTCCGATGCATCTGTTGTCATAGTTTGCCTGGCTGTGGGTAATGTGAAAGGCTGACCCTTGTTGAGGTGACATGCCTGTGCCCACCATAGAAACTCCTGTTGAAGGCAGGGAATGAGTGGAATCATTGTTTCCAAACTGTGGCTGTGCTGAGTCCATACGCTTTTCAGGTACCACTGTAATTTCCTCATATGCAGTTTTGCAAATGGTATTAGTAGTATGCAAGATGCCATGAATCCCAAGGCCTGCAGAATTTTTCTTGTAGGGAGTTGGGTCTTCGTTGCCATTATTTTGAAGTACTGAGTCAGCTGTTGTTGCTTGTCTGTCGTGAGATAAGCCATCTGGGCCGTTGTATTCAAGCTGGCACCCAGGAATATTATGTTTTGTGAGGGCACTAGTTTTGATTTATTTTCATTTACTGTGTACCCTAGGAAACTTAGAAGGTGCTTGACAAATGCCAGATGTTTTAAAAGAATATCCTTGCTTTCTGCTTGAATAAGGCAGTCATCCAGGTATGGGTATATCTGAATTCCTCTTTGTCTGCAGTATGCAATTACTGGTGCCAGGCATTTTGTGAAGACCCTGGGTGCAGTAGATAAGCCAAAGGGTAGTGCAGAGAATCGATAATGGGTTGAACCTGCAATGAGGTGGAGGTATCTTCTACAATTTTGTCTGATAGGGACATGCAGGTATGCCTCCTTGAGATCCAACGTTACTAGCCAAGCTTTCTTGCCTAGCATGGGAAGAAGCTGCTGTAGTGTTAGCATCTTGAATTTTGGTACTTGCAGATAGGTGTTCAGAATTGAAAGATCCAGAATGGGTCTCCATGTTTTGTCCTTTCTGGGGACTAGAAAGTCTTGAGTAAAAGCCTTGTCCTTGCTCCTGTGTAGGTACCTGTTGAATGGCTCTCATGTCCATGAGGGCTGTAATTTGTTTTTGTGCCTCTGCCCATTGATTTGGTGGCAGGTTTGGCATTCCTTTAATCCTTGGCAAGGTATGAAAGTGGAATCTGTATCCTTGTGATACAATGTTTAGGACCCATTTGTCTTTTGTGATGATGTGCCAATTGTCTGCAAAAAGTGCTAATTTTCCTCTCAAGGGAGCTGCCAAGAGAGATTTGCTTGGTAGTTGGAGGGTTGAGTCATTGTGTTTGTCTTCTGCTGGCTCGGGACCTGTCTTCACCTCTTTTCTGGGTTGTGGGCCCCCCCCCCATTGGCGAGGTTTGTAAGGGCCTTGTGACTGACCTCTGCCCCTTGGGCATCTGTATTTGCCCCTCTGTGGTCTGTCAGAAGCCGGAAAGGACCAGTCTTTTGTTGGCCAATTTCTGCTGAAACAAGGGGGTTGTACCTGTAAGAAATCCTTGACCATCTGCATAGACTTTGCCTTATCCTCCATTTTCTTTAAAACCTCTTCTGCTTTGACATCAAATAAAACATCCTGCTGTAAAGGTGCATCCAATAATTTTGCTTTAACATGATCAGGTAGAGTTTGTTCTTTTAACCAAGCATTGTCTGCATATGCCAGACCCAGTAACAGCTGCTCTACAAGAAGCTTCCAATGAATCAAATCCACATTGTAAAGTATGTTTTCCCACCTGTTCAGCTGCATGCAACAGATCCTGCATTTCTTTGAATTCAGCCTGTTCAGAATGTGTGCTCAGTTTTAGTTTTAATTGAGACATTGGGTATTGCTGATATTTCAGCATGTGGCACTGACAATTTAATGCTCTCATAGCCAGAGTAGCTGAGGTGTACATCTTCTTTCCCCATCTATCTAGGGCTCTGGAATCCCTTTCAGAGGGTACAGGATTTTTCGCTATAGACGCTTTAGCCCCTTTGGAACCCTGGGAGATTGTTTCTGGGTCAGCCAGAGGGCTTTTATAAAGGAATTTGTGTGTGTCAGGTACTCTGTAGCATCTGTCTGGATTGGCTGGAGCAGGAGGAAGGGAGTCTGGATTTAGGCTAGACTCAAAGTAAACATCATCCACAATATCTAAAACTGGAGGGATAGCAAGTGGTCTGTGCTGGGGTAGTAAAAGAAACTCTCTGAGCCTTTTCTTAGAATCAGAGTAGTCCTGGCCTTCCCAGTGGAAATGTTCCCTCATGGTATGTAAAGTTTCCCCGAAGGAGTAGTCTTCAGGGGGAGATGCTGAGGGAATAGAGTCTTCCGCATCAGAATCTTCATAAGGGGGAATAGCGTAATCCTGTTTCTCAGAAGAATCTGAGGAAATAGAAACCTGGTCAGAGGAAGCATAGTCCTCCTTGTCTAGGCCTTTTATCAGGAGGGGGATGGGAACCCCTGATTAGGGAAATCAAATCTTCAGCCATCTTAAGCATCTGTTTCTTAGGCATTGGGCCTGGAACAGGAGACTGATGTACAGTTTTGCTTAGCATAAGATTTAATGGCGAGTGTAGTCGGTCTGAAGACACCTTCTGAAACCGAAGGCATTTCTAATGCACCAGGATCACACTCTGCTCCGGTGTCAGAAGGGCCTAATGAAGATGGTGGAGACAGCCTAGTACACTCCGCTTGAGAATCCAAAGCTGTCTGGGGTTCCATTTCTGCGGTCGTCAGGGGCTGCGTAGGCACCTCACTGAAAACCGGAGAACCGGCGACAGGCCCAGCAGAGGCCTCGGAGTCTGGCTTAGTTCTAGGCTGCCTGTCCTTATCCTTGCGTTTTTTAAGCATGCAGGTCGTCGGCTGCTCCGACGGTATGATATAATTACATTTCCTACCAAAGTAATGTCGTGCGAAGTCAAAACGGCATTTGATAGTTTGTTTATTAAACCTAGCACAAAACCGACAACCTGTGACGTCGTGGTCTGGGCCTAGGCAACGAATACAATAAGAATGGAAGTCCTTATGAGGTATTTGCTTCCCACAAGAAATGCAATTGTTAACTTTTTCTGACATTGGATTCAGGCAAGAAAAGGTTCCCCAATGGGGTACTTAGCTTTATTGAAGACTTCGGACTGAAATTCGATTCGAAAATCTCAGGTGTTGGCCGACCGGCACTTGCGAACTGCTTCTGCTTCGGGCACCGCGAGACAAGAAAGACTGAAGAAAATGGTGTCGGATGCCTCTTACATACCCCTGGCGCACTGACATCAGGGAGGAAGTGACAGTAACCGACGCCAGACCAAGACTTTGGAACTCAGGCCGACTGCAGGACCGCCTGATGGCAGGATAACCCAAGTGTGATGAGTGCAACAGGGTAACACGATGAACATGTGACATAATGCTTGCAGAGTGAAGCCCACTGGGCTCTTAATACAGCTACTAAAACAAGCCTATGCTGCCCCCCCCCCCCCACCTGGGATAGGCAAGACAGTATTGGCTGCTCACGCTCATCTGCCTTCCCATCTGGTCCCTTCTGTAATCATGTCACTACTTCATGCATTTGCTGGGGCACAGTAGACTCTATTAGCAATCATCAACAGCTATGTCCAACTGCTGCAGGTTTTCTGTCATGCAATCAGTTTCCTAGCTAGACATTCTTGTCCTCTCTTACCTTCTTCCTGCCTCTCTCAAATTGGCTTTAACAAATCTTTCACTTTCTTACATATGTGACCAAACCACTGTAATATGTTCTCCTCTCTACAACTGAGGACACTTTGGTTTCCACTCTGATGCCTTCATTTTCTGTCTGTCTCACACTATACATCCCACCACCTGTCTCAGGCACTTCATCTCAATCACCTCTAACTTTCTCAACTGCTCTGTTCCTCAATTGCTCTGTCTTCGTTGCCCATATTTCTATGCCATACAGAAGCAGCAGTTACACCACTGTTTTTTTTTTTTTTTTTGCCACCCCTACACACTTCCTGCCAGTTGGCTGCAGCACCTCTGATTCTAGAGTTGACCTCAGTCAACCTTTCCCATTTAAGTCATATATTCCTTATAGTTGAAGCTGTTAACATGTCCTACAATTTCCCTTCCACCCTCGGGTTTCACCTTCTCCCGAGCCCCCCTGTCGCACCCATTACCACTGTCTTGGCTGACCTGTGTTTCAACCTATGTACCTTCAGTTCTGCATTCCACTGTCCTATTTGCCGAAGATCCTTTTACATGTCGGCTTAGAGGGGCCACATTATCAGTGTACAGCAACTTTGTTCAGCTATCCTCAGTGATCCATTTTATGAAAGTGACAGTTAACATCATGGCAGAAAAAATGGAAAATATTGCATCTGGCCCACAGTGACCCTTGTGTGAAGCATCAGCTAGGAGGAGTGGAACTGATGGCTACATGACAGAAAAATGATCAGGGGTGTTGATCCCTCCTGTAATAAACCTGGATTTACATTCTCATAATTAAGGATTACAACAAACCTTGAACTGGTTGACCTCATAAAACCAATAGATGGAATCCTGCAGTGTATTCTAACTGAGAGACTGCGTAATCTCAGGAAATATACAAGCCAAAATGAATTAAATAGGATTTGTAATGGTCATGCCCACTAGAAAAAAAAAAGCGTTTCTGTTTCAATTACAGGGATCAGGATTGAAGTTGCTGCTATTGTCTCTTCAAAAGCAGAGATTTTAGTTGCCGATTTCCCAGACTGGTAGCTGGGTGGAAATACAGCAAAAGCAACAAGCAGCATTATGGGGTGTATTCTCAGAAGGATAAACTCAAAAATCAAAAATGCAATACTCCATCCTCCAGTGTTGTGGTCAGGCCACATTTTGAATACTACATGCAATTTTGCGGGGCTCATAAGGCGTGGAACATAAGGCTGCTGGAGGTAGTCGATATAACAGCTAACAAAGCAGTGCATGGAATGGGGGAGAAACCATATGATCAAAGGCTAGAAGATGCATCACTTCTCACTAAAAATAAAAAAATGACACAAAGCACATAATGCTGGTGCTTAAGAACATGTCAATAGTTACACTAAACAGGAAAGATAAAGGGGAAGAGAAAAAGTGGCATTCCCTGCATCAGTGGAAGTACTCTGTTATGGAGAGAGTTCTGGAAGCATAGAATAGGCTAGAAAAAACAGGCAGTGGAAACTAAGAGTATAGGGAAGCATTCAAGAAGAACTGGCATTCTAATGCATTATTTGTTTTAGAACACTCAATAGTTTAAAGCCATTCAGGTGATTCCAATGATGTGTGTCAATGCCAGGAAATGACTGTATGCATATTTGTGAAATTAGATACTAATGTAACAAGTGGAAGAAGGCTGAGAGAAGGTAGAATGTTAAATCAACTAAAGAGTCAAACAAGAGAGCCTTCTATCTTTTGCCATAAAGCAGATATAACAAAATGCATTTGTATACCTGTCACATTATTCCAAAGGGCCATCAGCAGTTGGTGAAACACGAACATAATTTGTAATAGAATCCTAAAAAGGCAAACAAGCATTTATAAAGTAAGTTCTGAAGTACCAAAGAGTACTTGTTCCTGGACAGGAGATTCAACCGATATTGTTTAAGTGGTAACTGTACAAATGATTGCCATAGACATTCCTAAAGCAAATATGAGAGACTATAATAGGAGCTAAGCTTAGGGCAGCTATTTAGTGTGTCAAACAGCACTAAGATCATAGCACTATCTAACATTTAGCCTTCACCCTACACACCACTCAGGAGACCCCTGTAAAACCAAGACCCTAAACCATAATAGCCCAACCCTAATACAGATCCTGACAACATGGATTTGCAATTTCCTAATGCATCTGTGGCCATCTTGGTAAATATAGGCATCCTGAGACAATGAAGATATTTGTCTCATGTACTCAGACAATCTTTTAATACTTACATAAACTAACGCAGTGAGCCAGAAATATAAATACATAACTTCCTTGGAGGCAAAAATCTCACAAACAAGATGGTCAAGAACATGCACAGTACATCTTGCACACATACCGCTCACCACACACACACAGAACTACTTTTGCTGAGGCACTTGAAAGAAACCTCTGCAAATCTCAAAGACCTCCTAAGCCATCAAGCTGCAACACCTACACTCAGTAATCACTAAAGCACACACCAAAAGTAATACCCAACACCACACATAAACCTACACCCCATGATCTCCAGAGAACAGTCCATAAGGCAATGAAACACTTTACCTAGTACTCTTGACATAGGGGATTCTATTATATGACACACATGTACTCCTCTTACCAGAATGGACAAGTAGAAGATAACAGTTGTCTATCTGGAGCTTGGATCCACAACATCACATATGCAATCAAGTTACTGTAACACATGGGTGTAAATGACCCGAGATGTACCTCACTGGACTATATGAAAAGAGACAATATGGATCTGAGTATGTGTCGCAGAAAGGTACATGCTTTACATTGAGCAGCATTCCACCTTCACCAAGGATGACACTATAAACAGAAAATTATTAATTTTAATAATTGGCTTAGTTTCTGGTGTCACTCCTAGGTAATCCATTATTAGCATGGGTGGACATGGTTAGACTACTTTGCTTTGCCAAGGGTGGTCTGCACCTGCCCTCCTGGGGCATTCCTACACTGGCTAAAACTTTATCCATCCTTTTAGAGCCTTTTTAGGCAATGACAAAATGACAAAATGACAAAACTGCCAACACAGCAACAAAAACAAAAAAAAAACTTCAAACAAATGCTACTAGCTTAAACAAGAAACTCCACACCCTGCAAGGTCTTCTTACTATAGAGAATGTAGACGTCTGTGCTGTTACTGAGACTTAAAGCCACAGAAAGTACTCTGGCAGTGGAATGCTAAACTGCCTTCTACACATTTAGACTAACAGCAGCACAGGCAGGGGCTAAAGTTGGAGGTCTATCGATCTGTTAGCAGTAAATACAACTCTAAGTTGGTTAAACAGAATGATAACCTGGAATTCATTTACATCCAAGCCTCCATAGACAAGGTTCCCTGCCATGTCCAGACCAGCTACACGTCACCCTGTATGACTAGTAGGTCTAGCTCACAACTCTTACCTAGACCTACTAGAGGCACTTACCATCCAAGCAAATACCTTATTCATGGGAGACTTTACCTCTCTAGAGACTGGGAAATGTATACTGCCTCTCTAGAGACTGGGAAATGTATACTGCCTCTAACGCACAGGTGCAACATTTCCTGGACTTTATCAACACAAACGGCCTGAACCAGACAGTGCAATCTCAAACAAGAGGATCAAACATACTGAAGCTAGTACTCACCAACATGGAAGAGCATTGCCACCCCCCCCCCCCCAACGCCATGCTTCACACATTCTCATCAGTGAAGTTGGACCACAAAGCTATCTCCCTCAAAATAAAAATCAAACTGGAAAACCAACTAAACTCATATCTGTTAGGAACTATTCTAAAGCAAACCACGTCCTACTAAGCAACAATTTGTCAAAATGCAAGGCTCCCCAAACCCCGAGAACACAACTACCTATGCAGAATAAATTACAGAAACTCTGTACAAACATTTACATAGCTGCACTGAGGTTTCCATACCTACCAAAAGTAAACCCAGATCTACCACCAAAAACAAACCACACTGATGGAATCCTTACCTTAGCATTCTATATAACAAAATAGTCACAGCCAAAATCAGAAAGAGCAACTCTTATACAGACAACAGCTCTCTCATTCAACTGGTCTAATAAAGTCCAAAAATGCCAATTATGAGACAAGAATAACATCCCAGGCTAAGGTCAATCACAAGTCCTTCTTCAGCTATGTCCAGAACCTTAAACGTAACACTCAGCAGTGTGCTGAACCTTTACTGACCATGGTGACAACAAATCTACTGGCTGATAAATTTAGGTCAAACTTCACCCCCACTCCCCACCACTACCTCCCCCCGTGTAATCCCTTCTAGAATATCCCCCCAACTATCAACTGGGAAGAGGTCCTGGGAGCGCTCACTAAGACCAAAAACACTGCTTCAGTGGGCTCTAACAATATCCCCATTTGCCATAGCCTAAAACATGACCTAGCAGAACCACTTGAGGCACTCAACTATATCCTCAAAACGAGTTACGTGCTAGGTGACTGGAGGACCACAATGGTCATCCCTCTTTATATGGGTCCAGCATCAATTATCTCAAGTAACTACAGACCCATCAATCTGTCAAGAACAAATTACCATGGACATGATCAACAAGGACATTGGCATCCAACAGACACTGAACCCATCCCAGTTAGATCTTGCCTACTTAACCTGGCAAAATTCTTTGAAAGAGTCACCATGGCTATGCATGAGGGAAAACAGTGCATATCACCTACTCTGACCTGACCAAGTTGTTTGATACAATACCCCACACAGGTATTGCTGACGTTCTCTCAGAACTAGGCATAAATCTCTATATAACTCATTGAATTGCCAGCTGGATCACAGACAGACACCAAGAAGTCAGGATTGGTGAGACTACCTCCACCAAGAAACCAGTCACCAGTGAAATACCCCAAGGCTCTATGCTGGGCCTGTTCCTGTTTGCCATCTACTTCTCAGAAGTTAAAGCTAATGTTAAAGGCCTCTGGCTCACCAAGTTCATACAGGATTGTAAAAAAAGAGTTATGTACTTACCAGAACTTTGTATCTGTGTTATCCTATGTCATCATTCATCACCAAGAAGTCTAGGATCAGACATTGGATCAGAGCAGACAACATTCAACAGACGGATCCAAGGCTCTGGCTCCTCCCTCTCCTATAATGCTCTCCTGCCCTCTAATCCCCAGATCGAGTTTGCTAACATAATCCTGAAGCTAAGGCTGAGAGAAAACCACTCCAACTTCCTCCACGATCAAACCAGGTAGGGGGATAGCGGGTGGGAAATGTGATGAATGAAGATGTAGGATCACACAGATACAAAGTTATGCTAAGTACATAACTCTGATGTTATCTATGTCTTCATTCATCACCACAGGGTCAGAGTCCCCAGCTATCACACATCTTAGGAGGCCTCAAGGAAGGACATGCCAGAGCACTGTGGAGCCAAAAGAAGTTGTGCTCCTAGAAATCAAATCCAGCTTGTAATGGGATATAAAGGTCTGAGGATTAGCCCAAGTGGCAGCAGCAGCACAAATATTATCAACAGAAAGCCTTGCTACAAAGGCTGAAGAAGTCGCTACAGATCTAGTAGAATGGGCCATAATGCAACCTGGAACCTCCAGGTGGTTCAGGCTGGAAACCACAGACATGCAGCTAGATATCCACTTAGAAATAGTGACCTTAGAGACTGGGAGGCCACATCTGCTATCAGAAAAGGCCACAAAAAGCTGCTCTGAGTGATGAAAATCTTCAGTCCTATGCAAGTAGAACTGAAGCTGTAGGTAAACATCCAAGGTATGAAGGATTTACTCTCCTCTGTTAGAATAGCTGGGGAAGAATACTGGAAGCTAAATACAATGATTTAGGGCTGACTCGGAAGCAATCTTAGTTAAGAAGGAGGGGTTCATTCTCAGAAAGACCCTGTCCTTGTGAAAAGTCATGTAAGGAAGAGAAATGGTGAAAGCTTGCAATTCTGAGACCCTCCTAGTGATGTGATAGCGACCAGAAGAGCCGTCTTCCATGATGGAAATTTGAGATCACAGGAACTGGCAGGTTCAAATGGACTCCTAGTCAGAGACTGCAGAACCAGCATGAGGTCCTAAGGAGACGAAGGGTCCTTAATTGGAGGATGAAGCAGAAAGATCCCCTTCACAAAGGCCTTACAAAGCCTACATGAACAGGTGGTTTCAGAGCTCTCGTGAAAACTGGAAATTGCCACCAAATGAAGCTTAATAGTGGAAAAACTTGCTCCCTCTTGGGAAAGGGAAGACAAGAACAAAAGTATATCTGAAGCCGAAGCAGAAAAAGGATCCAGATTTCTGCTCCTGGGCCAGATCGAAAACCTTTTCCACTTATTGCTGTGCACTTTTCTGGTAGAATGTTTTTGGGAGGCCAAAATGATGCGTTTAATGGGGATGCTAGCCAGGACTATTTAATTATCACTGGAACTGGAGAAACCATGTGGTTAGATGAAGGGTCCAAAGGTTTGGAAGAGTAAGCCCAGATGAATGAGAAATCAGATTCTGATGGGGATTCAGTATCCATGGTGGATACTTTAGATGAGACCTCATGAAGGGAACCATTGCTGAGGAGGCCAGAAAGAGGCAATGAGGATAAGGGATGTCCTCAGGTGCAGAGCTTTCTGCAGAACCTTTGATATTAAGGGAACAAGAGGGTATGCGTAAAGGAGACGCAGAGGCCAATCGAGGCCTAGAGCATCCCTTGATGACTCCCCCTTTGAGGTATTCAGGGCAAAATATCTGCTGCATTTGTGGCTGATGGGAGAGCCAAAAAGGTCGCAGCATGGCTGACCCCAACGGTTGAAAATCTGATTTTCCACTAAAGGATTGAGAGACCACTCTTGAAGACTCAAGATAGATCTGCTGAGCCTGTCGGCCAACACAATGGAATCCCTGCGTATGTGCATTGCAATAAGGAAGTGGCCAGAGGACATAGCACATTCCACCATTCTCACAGCCTCTCTGCACAATGGGTAAGAGCATATAGAGCATATTCCCCCTTGTTTGTTGACATACCAGACAACAGCCATGTTGTCTGTTTGAACTCCAATTGTCCCTAGAGGGAGGCAGTCCTGGAAGGCTTGCAAAGAAAGAAGAACTGCCTCATCTCTAGAACATTTATGTGCAACTTGGTCTCGACTGGGGACCAGATGCCTTGGGCGGTCTTTCCCCAAAAATGTCCCCCTACCCCAGGAGGGAGGCGGCCATAGGGGGAGGGAGAAAGAAGGGCCTGCCTAAAGAGAGATCCTGTGACTGAAGCCACCACTGAAGGTGATATCTGCACACAGGTGTCAGTTTTATGGTCATAGGCAGAGGATGAAGAACAGATGACCATACAACAGCTAAAGTCCACTGTAACACATGCATGTGGTACCTGGCCAGAGGAAAAAGAAGAATGGCTGAGGCCATGGAACCGACAGCCCAAAGAACCAAACAAACTGGGGGGTGGGGCGTAACAGATCCAATATCTGTTTGACCTGTTCCCGAATCAACTAAATTCGGCACAGAGACAAAGTTGCAATCTCTGAAATGGAGTCCAACTGAACTCCTATAAACTCGAGCTGTTGAGTGGAAATCAGATTGGATTTTGCCAGGCTGACTGTTATTCTCCAGCTGACAGAAGAGGAGGAGAACATACTGAATCACCTAAGTCAGTTGATGTCTCAAAGGTGCTGTGAGGAGCCAAACATCGAGGTACAAAAAAGAACTGGAACTCCTGCAGATGCAAGTGAGCCACTACCACTGCCATGCATTTGGTAAACACCTGGGGGGCTGTGGTGAGACCAAAGGATAGGGCTCCGAACTGGTAATGAGTGGCTCCCAGACGGAAGAGAAGATGTTTCCTGGAATGCCTGTCTATTCTGATGTGAAGGTTGGTATCATGGAGATCCACAAAGCACATCCAATCGTCCTTGTGTGAATGTGGCAGAATAGAATGAGCAGTAACAATACAGAGCCTTGATTTCTGTAATGAAAGATTGAGCTCGCTGAGACCCAGAACTGGATGCAAGTCCCCCATCTTTTTCAGCACCAAAAAAAAAAGTGAGAATAAGTGCCAGATCCTCTTTGTCCTGCTGGGACCTCTTGGATTGCTCTTTTTTTGAATAAGTTGTTGAACTTCTTTGGAGGCCAACTCCTATTAACTGGGTGGAATGTCAAGGAGGTAATGATTTACTGGAGGGGGCTGCAAAAAGGAAATGAAATAGCCCCTGGAAGCAATATTTAACACCAACTGATCAGATGTGATGTTTGTCCAGGCTAGTGAGTATAAGGAAATGTTACTCCAACTGCCTCTGGGGCAGGACAGTTGGGCAAGGCTTCAGAAGTGCTGATAGGGCTGATCAGAGAAGGGTTCCCTGGAGCCTTGACTTTGTGGACACCCCTGCCTCGAGGGTGGTATTGTCCATTGAAACCTCTCCCCCTGCCTCTGGAAGAGGATTTGTCAGGAGCATCCTGAAAGGGAACTGTGCCTTACGGAACCATATCTTTCTGGTTCCCCATTGGGTCTTTCAGAAGGACCTCTGGGGAGCTGAAAGCTTGATCCCTACTGCAGACAGAGTCTTCCCTTCCTGCTTGCTGCTGGTCAAAGTATCCTTTACAGAAGGTCCAAAAAGGGTGGAACCATCGAAGGGAGAAAATAATGCCGTAAAGGGCTCCTCGAACCCGCACAAGCATAGCCAGGCATGACGCCGCAAGGCAATGCCTGCCTTAGCAGCTCGAGAGGTAGCCTCAGCGGCATTGGAGATTAACCTCATCAAGGAATTCTAGAGAGGGGTCAGAGTGGATAGCTTGGGAAACACCTGCTTTAGGTTCTCTGCCAGCAATAACTCTGCAAGGGAGGTAGAAAGCTCTTGGGCCAAATCCCTTTGGAAGCAGATGAAATGTGCCAAATAGTCTGTGGCTCTCAGTCCAAAGGTAGATGAGGTGTATTACCCACTTCCCAAAATGGTCTATCGCCTGGGACTCCCTGTTCGCGGGATGGACTGTGGAAGCTCTGCTCTGCTAGCTCCTTCTTCATGGCTGCGGCAACCAAAATGGCATTGATTGGTATGCCTTTAATCCAGAACAAACAACTCACTGAGGGACAAAGGAATTTGTTGACCCTCTTTGGAATAGGCTCCACTGTGTCCAGTTCCTTCCAGGCCCTGCTGATGATGAGATCCACTATCCGGTCAGTAGGGGGAACACCCAGGAGGCAGACAGGCTTGTTCCGAAGGCCTTCAGAAATGTGGACTCCTCCAAAAACGGGGGTTGCAGGACCATCCACCCTTCTGTTTCAGGAGTTCAAGGATGTTGGCAAAGGAGACATCATCGGGTGGAGATCTGGGGATCCTGTCTCCTTCCTCGAGGTCCGTATCCTTGGTGAGAGACTTTGCTGTGGAATCCAAGTCTCTTTTGAACTTTCTCTTATGATGAGCCTCGTCCACTAGGGGCTTCAGGAAGGACTCTGAAGAGACAGGGACTCCCAGAGGGGAGGAAACCCCCTGAAGGCTCAATCTGGAGGACTGCCCCAGGTCAGGATATGAGGCCTCACCAGTCGAGGCAGAGACAGGCTGGGAGGGACCCATAGGTGCAGCAGTGGAAACTCCAGATGTGCAGAAGGTCCACTCTACCACCTGGAAACTCAAGGGATTGGAAGCGGGCCCATCCCCCATGAATGAGGGAGAAGTAACCCAGATAGAAGGAACTCATCCGGAAACAGCCCCCTGACCCCCGGATGATAGTGGCCTAGAGCTATCGAAGGCTGAAGTGCCAAGAGGAAGGGATCAGTTTGAATAAATCATACCAGACCCCCACCCCTTGGAGTTGGCATCGACCACTCCAGTACAGGGCTCACCCTGCTTTGAGGATGGAGGAACAGAATAAGCCAGGGACCCCAGCTTGGACAAGACAGAGGGGAAACTCAGCCTTGCTGGAAGGTGGCCACAATCTGCCTGGTCCCTAGAATCCAAACCCAATGGAATTGGATGAGGAGAACGAGAAGCCGGGGGGTCCCCCTGGCCAGATGGGCAGGAGAAGCCAGGAGACCCAATTCTATCTGGGCATTGAAAAAACTCATCATCGTCCTGTCAATGTCCGAGGGAAGGAGACTGCTAGAAGATCTTGAGGAGGTAGAGGAGTGGGTGGACTTGGAGGGAGACCACCCTGACCTACTGTCAGGCTCTGGGCAACATATACAATGTCTTGGAGCCAACTGAGATCTCTGCTTTGAGATGGAAGGGATGGCAGGCTCCTCCAAGATTATAATCGGATCAATTTACCCTGTTGGATCTGAAGGCTTAAATGGCTCAGCGGATGGACCCAATGAACTGGTCGGATCAGAGGGTGAATCCACCTTTGTTGGGTCCGAGGGCCTCTGATCCAGACAGGACCTGGATCCAACAGTTTGCTCCATGCCTCTTTGCTCTGAAGGCCTTAAGTCCAAGGTGGACCTGGCTGGGATCAGATCTTAAGACTTGGGATCAGACATCTGCAGCTTCTTGTCAGGAACTGGTTGCAGAAAAGGGGTCTTCCTCTTCATGTCAGAATAGAAAGCCTTTGAGGGGGAAATGAAGGGTCCCCCTTGAACCAGACTTTTTAGAAGTAATTTGCCACAGTGCTCTGCTAAGGCCTTGGGGTTAAATGCGGCACAAAGGTCGCACTCCTCTTCCAGGTGTGGGGTGCCCAAGCAATAAAAACACTTCTCATGCGTATTGGAATAAGGCATTTTCCGACCGCACAAGGAGCACTTTTTGAACCCAGCAGGCCTATCAGACATTCTAACATGCTACAGCTACTAACACAGAAAACAACACTACAGTAACTACCCAAAACTGGATACAGCCCTAACAGCTGAAGGAAGAAAAAGGGCACCAAAAGCCCAAACACACACACACACACACACTCGCACTCTCTCTCTCACACACACAATCGCACTCTCTCTCACATGCACACTCTCACACACGCACACACACTCACACTCTCTCTCACAAAAACACACTCTCTCACACTCACAAAAACACACTCTCTCACACTCACAAAAACACACTCTCTCACACTCACAAAAACACACTCTCTCACACTCACAAAAACACACTCTCTCACACTCACAAAACACACTCTCACACTCACAAACACACACACACACACTCACAAACTCACACACACACTCAACACACTCTCACACACAAACACACTCTCACACAAACACCCTCTCACGCACACACCCTCACACACTCACACACTCTTACACTCACACACTCTTACACACTCACACACACAACACACTCTTACAAATACACACACACACACACACACTCTCTCATACACACACACTCTCTCTCTCACACACACTCTCTCTCTCTCACACACACACACTCTCTCACACACTCTCTCTCACACACTCTCTCTCTCACACACACACACTCTCTCTCACACACTCTCTCTCACACACTCTCTCTCTCTCACACACACTCTCTCTCACACACTCTCTCTCTCACACACTCTCTCTCTCTCACACACTCTCTCTCTCACACACTCTCTCTCTCACACACTCTCTCTCTCACACTCTCTCTCTCTCACACACTCTCTCTCACACTCTCTCTCTCACACACTCTCTCTCTCACACACTCTCTCTCTCTCACACACACTCTCTCTCACACACACTCTCTCACACACACTCTCTCTCTCACACACTCTCTCTCACACTCACTCTCTCTCTCACACACACTCTCTCTCTCACACACTCACTCTCTCACACTCTCTCTCTCTCACACACTCACTCTCTCACACACACACTCTCTCTCTCACACACACACACACACACACACACTCTCTCTCACACACACACACTCTCTCACACACACTCACACACACACACACACACACACACTCTCACACACACACTCTCACACACACACACACACACACACACACTCTCACACACACACACTCACACACACACACTCTCACACACACACACACTCACACACACACACACTCTCACACACACACACACACACACACACACACACACACACACACACACACACACACACACACACACTCTCACACACACACACTCTCACACACACACACACACACACACACACACACACACACACACACACACACACACACACACACACACACACACACACACACACACACACACACACACACACACTCACACACACACACACACACACACACACACACTCTCTCTCTCTCTCTCTCTCTCTCACACTCACTCACTCACACACGCCTAGTCTAAACTACAGGAGGGGAGGAAGCAAAACTAAAAGGAACAGTAAATAAACTAAACTACTCTAGAATTACAACACTAAGCTAAGAAAAAAAAGTAAAAGCTTTTACTTAACCAGCCAGAGCTAGAGGACATGCATCTGCACAGGAAGCACTGCAAAAGAGATCTAGGGATTAGTGGGCAGCAGGGCATTATGGGAGAGAGAAGAGCCACACCCTTGGATCTGTCTGTTGAATGTTGCTGGCTCGGATCCAATGTCAAATCCTAGACCCCGTGGTGATGAATGAAGACATGGATAACATCTGATTTGGAAGCTATCACAGATTCACCCATGTAAACAACATCCTACAAGACGATTTATCACAAACGGATGACTGGTGGGAAAGCCATGAATTAAAAGTCAACACAAAGAAAGTACAGTTGTGTACACTTACCATAAATGTAGATGTTAGAGTGTATTCACTGTTGCAGTCATTACATTTGGGTAATCTGCTGGCAGGTTGCCCTCAGTCGGCCTGATTAACAAAGTCTTGGGTCCTGCATCGGTTGCTGTCCCTTCTTCCATGACATCAGGTAGTCAGGGGTATAAAACATGCAGCCAATGCCATTACATCAGTTTTTCTTGCCCCAGATGTCAGGTGCCCCCCCCCAAATGGGGAGCAAATTATATACAAGTAATTAAAAACACAGAAATATACCTCCAAACAAAAGCAAATACACCAAAAAGGCTTTTAATCATAGTAAAAGAAAGTAGAGGTATAGTAAGATAAAAACAGAGGGCTGGAGGGAGGGTAACAAAAACAGAGGGCTGGAGGGAGGGTAACCAGGACTGCAACAGTGAATACACTCAAACATCTACAGTTATGGTAAGTGTACACAATTGTACTAGGTTCTTCATGTTTCACTGTTGCAGTCATTACATTTGGGTAGATTCCCAAAGCTATGGTTGGGAGGATAGATTTATACAGCATTAGGACCAGCTATAAGGCCCTGTAAAACAGCAGTGGCAAAGCCAGCTCTGGATTTAGAGAAAATTGGCGAGTGATAATGCTTGGTAAAAGTATGAACTGAACTCCAGGTAGCAGCTTCTAGAATATCCCTGGTAGGAACACCTCTGAGAAAGGCTGTAGAAGTAGATGCAGCCCTGGTGGAATGAGATCTGATCCCCTGGGGGATAGGTTTTCCATGGTGCTTATAGCAGAAATAAATACAATGGCTTATCCATTTAGACATTGTTTGTTTTGAAATAGCCTTCCCCTCTGCCCCTGCAGTAAATGCTACCAGCAGTTACTCAGATTTTCTTCGAGATTTAGTCCTGTCCAAGTAGAATCTAAGTTGTCTGTGTACATCCAATGAATGCAGAATCCGCTCCCCCTTGTTCTGTGGATTGGGAAAGAAAGTTGGCAAATGAATGGACTGATTAAGAGCCACACTGGATACCACCTTGATGGATTGGTCCTGAGTAACACCCTGTCCGCATGAAAGATGATAAAAGGCTCCACTGCCATAAGGGCCTGTAATTCAGATATCCTTCTAGCTGAAGTGATTGCTAAAAGGAAAGCTGTTTTCCAAGAAAGAAATTTTAAGTATGTAGTAGCAGATGGCTCGAAAGGATGTAGAATGAATTTCTCTAATACAAGTTAAGGTCCCAGGCAGGGGTTGAAGCTCTTCTGGGTGGTCTCAAGTTTTTGGCCCCTCTGAGATACTGCTTTAGCAGAGGATGAGAGAAAAGGATGGGTTTCTCTGTTGTAATGAGCTGAAATGGCTGAGGCATGATTTTTTATGGAAGAAAAAGACTAGCCCTTTTGAAGCATCTCAGTTAAGTAATGCAAAATCTTACGCAAATTGGGCGCTGCTGTGCTCATCCCTTGAGATTGATTCCAGGCACAGAATCTTTTCCATTTGTCAACATAAGATTTTCTAGTACTAGGTCTTCTCGCCTCCAAAATGACGTCCATCACAGGTTTGCTGAGGGATGCTAAGGGGGAATTTAAATGATTAGCCAAGCTGCAATATTCAATGTCTGGATCCATCACAGGTTTGCTGAGGGATGCTAAGGGGGAATTTAAATGATTAGCCAAGCTGCAAGATTCAATGTTTGGAGCTGAGGGTGCAGAACTTGGTTCTCCTGCTGAGACAGTAAGGAAGGTGTCTGAGGCAGATGCCATGGAGAAATGTGTGACACACTGCGCAGGAGTGGGTACCAGTGTTGGCGAGGCCAGTCTGGAGCAATCAAAATCATTTTTGTTTGTCCTGTTTGACTTTTAGTAGAACTTTGGAGAGCAGAGGCATAGGGGGAAAGGCATAGACTAGGTTTTTTCCAGCTAAAGGACAGAACATTCACTTTCCAGGCTTTTTTGTGAGTAGTTCTTGTGCAAAATTTGTCCAACTGGTAGTTCTGGGGTGAGGCAAAAAGATCCATGTCTGGGCTCCCCTATTTGTGTGTCAACATGTTGAAAATCCGTGGTTCCAGTTTTCATTCATGTGGGTCCATGAGATTTCTGCTTAGTTTGTCTGCCAGAATTATTTAGCTTTCCTGGCAGGAATTGAGCTTGTAGTTGCACTTGGTAGCTCAAGGCCGTGTTCCACAATGCCATGGCTAGTCTGCAGAGCGGGTAGGAATGTGCACCCCCCTGCTTGTTTATGTACCACATAACCGTGGTGTTGTCCATCTTTACCATTAGTTGTTTTGGATGAAGGTAGTCCTTGAAGGCTGTCAGAGCATTCTGTACAGCTAACATTTCTTTTTTAAAAAAAAAAAAAAAAAAAAAAATATGAAGGTGCATTTGATTTGGGCTCCATTTGCCCTGAATGCACTTTCCTGCCAGATGAGCCCCCCATGCGTAGTCTGATGAGTCTGTAGTTAGGGTTTGGGCGGCAGGGGGTGGTGTGAATGGCAGTCCCTTGTTTTGGTGACAGCACTCTGCCCACCATAAGAACTCTAGGCACAGGCAAGGTATGATAGGAATCATTGTTTCCAGGCTGTGACAATGTTGACTTCATAAACTTTTTAAGTACCACTGAAGTTTTCTCATATGCAGTCTTGCATATGGAATTAGAAGAATGCAGGCGGTCATGAACCCCAAGGCTTGCAGTATTTGTCTTGCAGATAGCAGGGATTTTGTGGCCACCTGCTTGAAGTAAAGTCACCAAATAAAGTTGCTTTTCTGGCGTAAGGAAAGCCATCTGGGCAGTTGTACTCAAGCTTGCACCCAGAAATGTAATTTTTTGAGAGGGTATCAGTTGTGATTTCTTTTCATTTATGGTGTACCCTAGACAAGTTAGGACCCTTTTTACAAATGCCAGATGTTTTAGAAGAATGGCCTGGTTTTCTGCCTGCCTTAGTATTGAAGGTGGAGTCTGTTTAATATGCAAGTCTGTAGGCCGGGATCCACCCTCAGAAGCCAGTGCCTGCACAGCGGCTTTGGACCCATCCAAGGTAGAGACATCCACAGTTTCCATAGGTGAAGCACTCATGGCTTATCGGACTCCAAATGGGTCTCAGTAGAGGCCTGTGAATCAGAAGTAGTGGGTATCAGGGGCTGCGAAAGCACCTCACTGAGTACCAGCGAACTGGCGACTGGCTTAAGAGAAGCATCGTTGGCAGTTTTGGACCCAAACGGCCTGTCTTTTTCTTTGCGTTTTTTCGATATTCCGGTAGTCTGATGGCTAACCAACATCATTTCTGGATAATTAAACCGAGAACTGAAATATTTAGAAGCAGAAATGTACCGATGACGGATAGTGCGCTGATTAAATAAAACACAAAACCAACAGCAAAGTACATCGTGGTCAGGGCCTAGGCAAGGAATACAGTACAAATGAAAATCCTTATGAGGTATTTGCTTCCCAAAAGTAATACAATTATTCATTTTTAGTACATAACAAGGTTCCGCTGCTGTCCAAAGGTCCCAATCCAGAAGAAAAAAAGCCAAGTAGTAGTAAAAAGCAGGACAAGACCATCACAAGATAGTGCATAAAAACTCCAAGTTTATTGTAGATGAATAAGCGCTTTCACGTGCTGCCTCAGCACGCTTCTTCAGATTTCACTAAAGCATTCAAATCTAAAGCTTTTATATATACACTCATCCTAATTCAATTAAAATCAATTAAGTCAAATTGAAACCATTAGAACTGCTTAAAACCTCATAGAACAATCATAACCTCCACAATTAACTCATGAGCAAAAACTCCTTAAAATAAAAATAAAATAAAGTAAAATAAAATCGATAAAAATCGATAAAAATTCTTTGACAAAGATTTCAACAGTGTGTTAATATATCATATGCACATGAGCAAAATTCGTATGAGTTAAAATAAAATGAAAATGAAAATAATTTATTTTATAACATACAGACACTAAATGTGGAAGTGAATGTTGAAGAATGTTAAAAATCACATTGTATTGCACACAATATATGATGGATACCAACCATATCCATGACAAAACAAAACCAATCCTTTGACTAGACTCTCCATTAATAATTTGTGAGCGTCAAGCACGGGCTTAATACTAATAAATTAAGTCTTACCCTTCTTCTAGCTAATCTATTCTGCTCAATATAGGGATGTTCTGTACATACAATTCTTTTAAGATTCCTACTATTTCTATATCTAAATGTAGGTATACTAGGCTAGAAGAAGAAGGGTAAGACTTGGTACGTATCCCTGCAATAGGTGCAATTTTATCACAGATGAGCAACATTTCACTCACCCCACTACTGAATATGTATTCATACCCAGGTTATATGCGAGTTGCGATGATAGCAACCTTATTTATCTAGCAACTTGTATGCAATGTACAGCGTTCTACATGGGAATGACATAGAGGAAATTAAAAAGACAGGATGTATAACCACATATATGATATCAGAAAGAAAAACAAACAAAATGCATTAGCTAAACATGTTGCTGTCCATACTGATCACGGTTTTAAATTCAGGGTACTACAGTTAATAAAAAAGAACAGAAGGGGTGGAGATAACATGAATTACTTAGAATCTGTTGAGCTATGTTGGATTTTTAAACTACGAGCGCACATGGATCCTGGTCTTAATTTATTAGTATTAAGCCTGTGCTTGCCGCTCGCAGATATTAATGGAGAGTCTAGTCAAAGGATTGGTTTCGTTTTGTCATGGATATGGTTGGTATCCATCATATATTGTGTGCAATACATTCTTCTAAAAAATCTTTGGTAACATATTACATCATTACTTATATGTAAATTACATCAATACATTTATATATATTCTCAGTGCTGAGTATTATTCACCTATATGTTTGATAGTAGGGTTTAGAGAGTATTAGGTCTATTTTACTAACAGTCTAATTAATGGGTTATAGTTATAATATTTAGAATATGCAAGCATATGTATTTATGAGGTATACAATGTGATTTTTAACATTCTTCAACATTCACTTCCACATAGTGTCTGTATGTTATAAAATAATTTATTTTCACTATTTAATTTTATTTTAACTCATACGAATTTTGCTCATGTGCATATGATATATTAACAAACTTTTGAAATTTTTGTCAAAAACTTATCGATTTTTATCGATTTTATTTTACTTTATTTTATTTTTAAGGAGTTTTTGCTCATGAGTTAATTGTGGAGGTTATGATTGTTCTATGAGGTTTTAAACAGTTCTAATGGTTTCAATTTGACTTAATTGATTTTAATTGAATTAGGATGAGTGTATATATAAACGCTTTAGATTTGAATGCTTTAGTGAAATCGGAAGAAGCGTGTCGAGGCAGCACGTGAAAGCGCTTATTCATCTACAATAAACTTGGAGTTTTTATGCACTATCTTGTGGTGGTCTTATCCTGCTTTTTACTATTATTAATTTTTACTGACATTGGTAAGGAGCAAGAAAAAGTTTCCCCCAATGGGGTACTTCGCTTTAGTTGAAGACTTCAGTTCTGAAATTCAAAAACGAAATTTTCAGGAGTTGGCCGACCGGCACTTGCGAACTGCTTCTGCTTCGGGCACCACGCGGCAAGAAAGACTGATGTAATGGCATTGGCTGCATGTTTTATACCCCTGATGACCTGATGTCATGGAAGAAGGGACAGCAACGACGCAGGACCCAAGACTTTGTTAATCAGGCCGACTGAGGGCAACCTTCCAGCAGATTACCCAAATGTAATGACTGCAACAGTGAAACACAAAGAACATATGCATTTTAGTGCCCTTTGGGAAAGTGTCTACCCAAGCTAACTACTTCAGCGATAAAACACCACCCAAAAGTTGACCCAATAGTTAGGTATCTGGGAACATATGCAGACAGTAATCTGGCATTCAACCAACTTGTAGCCAAGAGAGTTCAAAATCACTGTATGTCGCTCAATTTATAAGAGAGGGTATGGCATCCAGGCCCAAAGAAGTAAAGTACCACTACTCAACCCTTATCAGACCCATAATTAAGTACAATGTCCAATTTAACATGTACCTAACCAGGCACTTGCAACAGTTGGAATGCTCTCAAAGGTTCCTCATCAGGAAAATCCAGAGTATGAATACCCAGTCCTACACAGATCGCCTTAAGGTCCTATGTATGTATTCAGTCTCCTACAGGTTACTGACAGGTGATCTATGCATAGCATATAAGGCATCCGCACATCTAGCTCCGATGGCTCCCTTGCACATCCGCAAGACAAACTAGATCAAATAACCTGAAATTTGTCTGTGACATAAATAGAACCTGCTGGAGGGACACACATACATCTCAAAGGATCCTCAGTATTATGGAATAAGCTCCCCATCAATACGAAGCAAAGTTCATCCCTGACCCTATTCAAAAAGGACCTTGATCATTGCATGGGAAATCAATTTACACCCAGTCTGGCCCAATGTCTCTGATGGATAGAGGTCAACAATATGCAAATTAACCCCCAACTAACATATTCCCTCACAGAACCCTTCGCTACCTCTTTATTAACATAACCCACCATATAGGTGTCCAAGGAACTCTGGGACAAATCTGCGGTGGGTTACACAGCTAGAACTGTGATGCCCCTGGTGGTCATTAGCCTAATATAAACCAATTAACCTATAATCCCCCAGAACACCCCCCTTCAAAATGTTGGTTAACAACCCATTAGCCTTCTTATAATGAAACAAAGTTAAGATCGCAATCATTTGGAAAAGCTCCACCTGGAAAATGCTGCACTTTCTTTTCCTGCAGTGAATCATGCAAGCAGCTGCTAAGTCATCTGTGCTCATGGACCTACTACAGATATGAAAATACATATGAGCTCCTGTGGAAAAACAGGAAATTAACTATTCACCAAGGGCATCTCAGAAACAACACTTCAGATGAAATAGAGATTTACTGTAATTGATATGTTGCAGTAAAAGAAAACAAAATATGTCCCATGATAAAGGACAGCTGGAGACTCAGCAATTCATACAATGAATGTAATACCCATCATAAACTGTTTTTTTCAGGGACAAAAAACACACACCCAAACATGTGGCTAGACAGGTGAACAGCAAAGAAAAAAAGATGCTGAACATGACACTGACGCCATAAACAAACTTTACACTCTACTAACCCATGAAACAGTGAAGTGGAAAAAATATGCAACTTGGTTGTAACTAATGAATCAAAAATACACCCAAAACATGGAAAACAATAACGATAAGACCCATGCACTTGAAAAAGGAAGAGGAATGCTTCTCAGCTCAAAATGGAGAGTCACTTCTACTTGGTACCAAGATAAAGAGCTTCCTAGCAGACATACAGACCTTTAAGATCTCTTTCTGGAGTGATTTGGTTAAATGGCCAGGGCTACTGCACTGGTCATGTACTCATATGGAGAAGCTTGTATGACACACAAATTAAACTTTTACTAATGGAACCATACCTTTGGGAAATGCCAAGATGTAAAAGGTCTAAACCAGGTTCTACTGAACCACCATAGGATAATGAGGATGAAACATAGCCTTTCTTGGTGAAAATAAGTAGGTAAGGAAGCAGGAAAAATGGACAGAAGATATACAGAATCATTCTCCTACACTTCTGAATAAATATATGCAAAACTATGATGGAGAAAGCAAAATAATCCAGAGTACTACATTCTCTGTGACTGCAAGCACAACACATCTGCAAAATCTTCTTGCCCTTTCTTCTTTAAAGCTGAAATTACAAATGTGGGACTGATGCTGTGATGTGAGGGATATGGTACAGTACAGTATATCCAGTTCCTCCAAGGATATGGATCATCACCAGGTACTCTTTGGTCAATTCCCATGTTGCAAATATACATTCTTTTAGCGCAAAAAGGAATTAGGATTGCACGTGATATCTGCTCCTTCAAATATCATACCACTTTTCAATTGTGTGCACTCGCCTTCAGAAGTTCTGGCTTTAGCAACTTGCAAGGTTAACAGGATGGAAGTTAGTTCAAAAAGATTTGTCTCTGAATGCTTTCTGACCCATTCCCAATATCTCTGAACCAAAGTAGCCCCTTGTTGACTTCCTCTCCCTGCCAGCGACACTTTTGCATGACTACTAGAAGCAGATGCAAATCACTTACTTCAAGTACTTGTCAGATGGGAAGAGGTATTATCATCATTCATGACAGCAACCTCATTTTGGGACATAACCAATCGCAGATGCCACTCTGGAGGCAATCTGCTGAACCTTTTTGAAAGCTGATGGGGAGAAAAGCACAATACAGCATAGTGTACAGGATCACACAATAAAACAGATATGCAGCAACCAATGCAAGATGCATTTTTTCCAGATGGTGGTGCTCCTCATTGTTAGTAATGCCTGCCACGCAGGTGGCTTTTCTAGCTAACAAGTTTTGTAAGGTAAAGGAACAGCAAAACACCTAACATCTGCAAGGTCACAGCCACAACTATGATGAAAATCATAGGGCAGAGGACAGAAAGGACAACTTCTGTTTTAAAAGTGAAATTTATAATGTGCAAATACAAAAAAATCCAGTACAGTTCTCACAGAATTATTTGCTTTAAACCATCCCTTATGTCTGAGCAGACTCTCGGGCGGAGAAGGATAAAGACTTCAATACGGGGGCAGGTGAAAACAGCCAGGTAATATGGAAGCAGTTGTCAGATGTTGGCAACACTTACAGGGATGAAAGGAAGTTCCGTCAGTCGTGGCAACCAGCAGTGAAAGTGTCTCTACAGGCAGCATTACAGACAAAACACATACCCACCAACCATCTAATTCATGCTGTAGCCAGAATTAGGTAACACTTCACTGCTCAGCACTGTAGGATCATGTACAGAGTAAGGGAACAAAGCAATCAATAACCCTTGATGGTTGCCACAGTGCTGATCTTCCACCATCAACTCTTGCAGCAAAAAGAAATAAGCCATTCAGTAATGGGAGGGCTGATGACTGCCAGGAATGCTATAAACACACACAAAAGAGGGAAAAAAAAGTGTCCAATGGCATCCTCAAAACCCTGTAAATACAGAAGCACTAGTGTCTGTACAGTGACCAAGTGAAATCTCTCACAATAATGTGATGGATGAAACAAACAGACTCAGTCAGGTTAAGGACCCCCCCTCCCCCATATAAGCTACTGGGATGAAGGACCCCGGAACACAAAGCTGGCGTTAAAGAAATTATGGAGAAAATGCTTTTTAATGTCATTTGTGTCACAATATTTAAATATATATTCTGTATCAGGCCTAAAAAGAGTACAACACTACATATTTATGTTTCTGATATTTGTATACTTGTTAGTCAGAAGAGAACTAATAGCTACACTTTTGTTTTAAACTTAATGCTTTACAAATTATTCAAATTAATTTCTGTGAGTCATTCTGACCTTAACTGACCATATCTAGAAGAAATTCTATATTATTTCAAGATAATTAAACAAAATTTTTAGGACAAGACATCTTGATACATACCCTTAAACAGTTCAAGCATACAGAGAGAACATATCAGGTACATGCATAGCTGTCTGAACAAGTAAAACATGCATTTTTGGACAAAAAAGTATGGAAAACTTTTTTCTAAAGAATAATTATTTTTAGTTCTAATTTCATAACAGCACACTAATGGAACACGCCAGCTAACTATTGTTTGTCAGCAAAAATAAATAAAATCTGTTGTAAAACGAAAAAAAAAAAAGCCAAATGGTTATATAAGCCTGCAGGTTATACCCAACAGTATAAGACCATAGCTCTAAAATCATTTGAAAATTTCTATGAAATTCCTCAGAAAACTGTCATGACAGTCAGCTTGAGAAAACACTTATTTAGGGATTTCAGACAAAGACACAAACAAAACATATCTTCATGTTGCATGTCACTGCATCCAAACGTAAATTGCACACATAAATCCAGTGACAGAAAATATTCTTTCATGTGCTGAATGTTTATTCTGAAAAAAGTCATATATCCACAACTAAATGAAAACAGATTATAATGCAATATCCACACTGTCATTGCAAAATGCATTCTCTTGTCATTATGCATCCAACTCAAAATGAATCTCTAAATACTACAAAAGTATGGGAAAATCTCTTAGAAATGCCATTACCTGGAGAACTAAGACAAGATGTCCTTTAACATTTATTCATCTATTCATTCTCATTACTTGTTCAATGCATCTGAAAGTCATGCAGGCACGACAGCCTACCTAGCACTCAATGGGCAAAGGCAGAGAAATTAATCCTTGCAAGGATGGCAGTCTGTTATACAAAGACATACACATGTGTGGGCAATTTAGAATATTTATCTATTTATTTACTATTTCGTAGTCAGGTAGATGGAGGGATCCTTTTCAGCCATGACTCAGGCCCAGAGGCAATAAACAATACAAATAGACTATTGCTATATACTTAAAATGTTAGATTGCTAAGTTTACATGACTGCAAAACTTTAGAAAGCTCTTACACAATTATACAAGTAGAACAGTACACAGTTCTTGCATATTTCTAATACAGTAGCAGATTTACATTATATTGCATGAGTTTACATTGGTTACAATATAGTTTGGCTAAACAAAATTGCTTCTGAAAAGTTTTAAGACTTAATTTCTTTGAAAACAACTTGTGTGGATTTCAGTAAATAACAGAGATACAGAGAATGACTTGGATACCAAAAATAAAACACAGGAGTAAGAAGAGTTAAATGGCAAAGAAAAACAGTTGAGAAACTTAAGGTTTTTTTTAGAATTTTAAGCCTTTTAAAGAGTTTATCCATTAACTCCAAAGTATTTACAAGCAACTTCCTAGAAGAGGTGCTCGGAAAGGGATTCTAAATTTGGTAAGAGTATCTAGATGTTTTGTTTCAGCTGGTAGCTTGTTCCAGATTGTTGGGCCTGTTTACGAGGAAATATCTTTCACCAATGACTGATCACCTATGACATATCACTGGGATGTCACCCGCATCATAACTTCAGGATTTAAAAGAAAACTATAATGTATGTAAAATACTCATGTGGACATAGAACATATGAGTCTCCATACAAAAAGCACAGTAGCTGAAAATTGAACTGTTGAGCCAAATGGCATGAGGCAGCAACAATCCAAATCAAAATAAAAGTAATAAAAACACAGCCTGCAAGACAACTCACCAAAACACTAATTTCCAACTTTTTTACAAGGGTGCCCTGTACCCTCATTCCCCCATGCTTATATATATATATATATATATATATATATATATATATATATATGTATATATATATATATATATATATATATGTATATATGGGTTTATGTTACATGGTCAATTTTTCAGAAAGTCAACTTTCATATGGCCGAGACCATATGATCGACTTTGGGAAAGCCGATCATGTAAAATAAACACATATAACACAACAAACATTTACCTTAAACTGTTAGCAGAGAGGCTAGGCCCCCTTGGGTGGGGGTTCTGCCCCGCACACCCCCTCGTAACCTTAATATATCAACTCCGAGATCGCACTACATTGTGGATGAGGGACATTTTCCCATTCTGCACTGTATGGAGATAGCGGTTTCCCAGTCGGCTTTTCAAAAGTCAATTGTATGGTTTCAGCCATATGAAAGTTGACTTCTGAAAAGTTGACCATGTGAAGGGGACATATATACATATATATATATATATATATATATATATATATATATATATATATATATATATATACATACACACACACACACACACACACACACACACACACACACACACACACACACACACACACACTAACTTGAATATCACAAAAAACTCTGAGCAGCAAAATGCACAATAAAGTTGCTACTTCATTTCTGTACTTTCCAAAACCAATGGTGATCCTTGAAAGGTCTGTACTGACAGCAGTTTAGCAAGCAATAAAATACAGTACAAAAACATACCTTCAAGGAAACACACCTCAAGAATGACTACATCAGAAATACTATCTGAGCAATATGTAATCATACAGCCAAACAGCCAAGGGGGAGTCATTCACGACCCATGGATAAACAGCCAAACATCAGTATACTCTTAAGGATTCCTAGTAATGCTCTCAGAATTATGCCTGGACCATCACGTACAAAAACTACCCCAAACTGTCGTTCCATTAGTCATTTAAATGCAGCTGCTCACATATGTCCATGCATTAATTTAAAGTATATGCTTTATTTCCAGTATATGCTTATAGTATTTGGCAATTATACATTTCTGTTCCATTTGTGTGGTCATTGCCTTCCCTGAAAACTACTAGCCTAATGGGACTAACCTGGTTAGCAAAGAACAGATATATAAATAAATTACTTTGGGTTTTTTTCTGCTTTGATACGTGAAGTTTTGCCTTGATTGTTGCAACTCTGTTATGATCTGTAAGAGAAACAGAACAGAATCTAGTGAACAGAAATGGATTTTGCGCTTTCAAGCTGATAAACCTCCTGGTTTAAACAACAGAGTTTCCCTGAAATCTTTCCTTAAAGCACAGCCATTAAAGCATTGATTTCTCTTTTAATATTTTATCATATATGTTTCAATAGTCCATCTTTTATTATTGTATTTGTTACCAGTTTTAAGTACATATTCTTCATTGAGTCTGTTTTATTCAATTTTTTAATGATCTATATATTCTACAGATGTATTTTATCACATGGCCTTTAGCTATGATGCACATTTTATCTGATTTTTGATTGGATATTTTTAGTGTTTAAAAATGTAACTGCTATTCTATCTTTGTTGGTCTGATGAAGCGGATGTTATTCCGAGAAAGCATTTACGTACTACAATAACAGACATGTTGATTTTCACTGCTGTGTGGAACCAGATTATTTTTCTTTTTCTTGTATTCTCCAGTTTTTGCATCCGATTCCTTATTTGGTTCAAGGACTGTTTTCGTCTGTTATGATCTGGTTTGCTGAATTTAACCTCACTCTAAAGCTACCACAGAGATGGAAATTTTGATCATGACAAGTTTCCACTGACAAAACAGTGAGATATGCTACATAAATATAATCAATTTTATATTTTTATGTCTGATGTAATGATTGCTTAACCCAGATACATTATGGATATGCTCTGCATGTCCTACAATGAAAAGCAGTCACATACTTATCCCTATGAGGAACAATACCATGTACTAGCCAGAATGACATTGTTAAATGCTAGGAAAACCCTGCGTTCATTATTTAGAGCATGCTACAGTCAGCCTCTCTTTGGGAGTTCTTTGAAAAACATTTTTAGAGCTGCATCTGGGCACCAATGCACCCAAGAATGCTACTCTTGCATTGGGGACTTAAATGTCACGTAATAAAGAAGTTGACCACCACAGTAACACCATCAATGCAGGCAGTTTGGGTTGTGATGTAAAAAAAAAGACAAAAAAAATAAAATAAAACAACACATCAGCTTCACTTACACTTCAATGTTCAGGGCAGATATTTATTTTTTATGAACACATCATTTTCTTCACTATGAACAGGCAACATGTACTTGCCCCACTGGAGACACAATGTTGTAAATTGGCAGCCTAAAACATTTTAATGGCTATGTATCCTACAGTGGTGCACATCAGTGCAAGGCTGTATCTCTGAAACTGCTGAACATCTTCTATTACAATTTTTGGATAACAGATGTTGGCATTTGGTTATACCTGGGCTGTGTTTGACAAAGTAGCTGCATTTTAAGTTTCTGAGTGTTAGTTCAACATTTTCTATACTACATAATGTACTAGTAATACTGGGAATGTCTTGGATAATAGTGAATTTTCAGACTTATTTCAATATGCTGTCAATAAAAGGTATATAAATTACATTAATTCATCCATTTTTTACACCTGATTAACACAATTAAAGACTGTGGAGGAGCCATATTCTATCATGGATCGGACAACAGTTCCATCAAGGGGTAAATGCACTCCACTTATAAACACACACACACCATACACACCATACACACATACACACATACACACAAAACACACAAAACACACAAAACACACAAAACACACACACACACACACACACACACACACACACACACACACACACACTGCATGCACATCTATAGGTGGCTTATGGGATCCAAAATCACCTAGTGGCATGCTTTTCTTTAGAAAAGGCAGTAAAATAGAGCACCAGGCAAAATTTCACACAGACACAGGAAGGACATGCAGATGGTTCACAGAAAGTATCCAAGCTGGGAGCTAAAGTAGAGAAGCAAGAGCTGTGCGGCATCAGTGTTAGCTACTGCACTAGTGTGGTGCCATATGATCCACAGAAGAATCGGGATATTGTAAGTAATACAAAAGGCACTCTTATGCATACATCAAAGACTGATGCAGCCCTGATAATATGATCATAAGTTATGCTCCAACTCGGGCACAGAATGAATTCCTTTAAGGTCATTAAAACCCCTAAACATATAGTAAAATAAAAACGTGGACAAGCCATATCTTCTATTAGTCAAGTGTTCATTACTTTCATGCACAGCATGCCTCCTCCTCACCATCACTTCCATAATCCTCACTTTATAAATGTGTACACTTCCAATGTTTAAGTGTTATGACATTAACAAAGTAATGGCCACAGTAATGAATTTCATATTCTTTCTTCACACAGGGACTGCCAGTCCCTGATGGCTTAAACTGATAGCAACTGAATTGTGAGAACACAACTGATGCAAACTTTGCATACAGTTTGCCTCCATATTGCAAACATAACAGCTGTTGATTGTGCACACCTCACTAACTAAAAACATTTGATTTTATTTTTTGCTCCTTCCCCATATCCGATTACCATCATAAAAAATAATAATTCACACATCACTGATGTGGGCATTGTACGATGTGATGCGAACACTACCCAAACATTAATCAGGCATTCCGTCAGTATCAGTTTAGTCACAAATTAGAAACAGAAAACCATCCCTAAGCATTTACACAGATCTCTAACTGAATACACAGAAACTTCTGAATAACCACTGATATCAGTCATTAGCAATTGTTAGTATTTACTAAGAGACAATGATTGACTAGCCATAACCAGTTATTACGTGACATGGAGAAGAATAAAAAGGCACGATAACTCCAAGTTTGAATTTCATTTTCTTAATTTAATATATTAGAATATTTATTTTACTGACACTCTGTGGATATGTGCAAACAGAGGAAAAAGAAGGTTGTGGTTGGATGGATTTACTTTACTCACACATTGCTTATACTAAGAGGCAATTAATAAAGTATTCTGAGGGTGGACATTTTTTTAACTGCAAAATCATAATTTAGGAATTTGAAAGTAAAGCAAAAAGTTATCTTGGGACATTCAGTTTTGCCCAGTACCCCAACTACAAAGGTAACTCGGCACACGTTAGTAGTTTAACAGTCCCAAAAACATCAGTGGGTAAAAAGATGTACACATGCTCAGTTATACACAATTGGTTTTGGGTCCTTTTTTGCTTCTGTATTATAGGAAGGGAGAGGGTAGAGGGTAGAAGATAACATTCTGAGGTCAAAAAATTGTATACTCCCCAGTGAAAGTCGTTCCTATACAAGTTCTTCTCCTTATCACCAAAAACAAAATAATACCAGATCCCTTCAGTGATTACTTACCTGCCTTCACCAACAGGCTCCCATCTCCTCTACAAAAACAACACCATTACATCCAATCCCGCAACCTCGCCTCTTTAAACCCTACAACATTCTCAGAATGCCTAAAGCATACTGACTGGTCAACTCTAAAAACCCTTCCATGAGATGATGCCGTATCCTATTTTAACCACTCATTCCTATCCCTCCTCAACCAGCAAGCCTCCCCCCCTTCCCCGAGAACCAAAAGTATCAAAACCAATCCCTGCCCATGGTTATCAAAAGAAACTAAACTAGCTATGCAACAAAGGGACAAAAAATGGAAACAATATCAAAAACAAAAAAAACCCAACTCCCTCCTAGGAGTTTAAGCAACTTCAAAACTCCAGTAAAAAGCTAGTAACTAAAGACCGCAAAGCCCACTACTCCAAACTCCAGTCCTTGCACTCGACAAATCCCAAAAAATTCTGGCACTCTATCTCACCCATTCACACACTGGTAATAAAACCCCTGTCCAAATCCCACCCTCTCCATCTTGACACAGCCACCCAGTTAAACTCATTCTTCATAGACTGCAAAGCCAAACTATTCACCTCCTTCCCACCCCCTTCTCCAGCCCCAGCTCCTCCTATCACAAACCTCCAGCTCAATCACCTACCCCCTTCCACACCCTTCTGCCTTACTCTCCATAAAAAGACTTCTCCTCAAACTTAAACCCTGTCGCAATGCACCTGACAATCTTCCACCTACCTTCTTCAAACAATCTGCAGACA
The DNA here is from genome assembly GCF_019279795.1 of Protopterus annectens. Taxonomy (NCBI): domain Eukaryota; kingdom Metazoa; phylum Chordata; order Ceratodontiformes; family Protopteridae; genus Protopterus; species Protopterus annectens. Next base: position 310,794,924 of record NC_056733.1, on the reverse strand, counting down.
GCATCACCTATCCCATCTCTATTCTTATAGATAGATCCATACAAGAATCATATGTCCCTCCTATCTGGCACCAAGCTTACATCATCCCCCTCCACAAAGGTGGCAAAACTACTGACACCACCAACTTCAGGCCTATTGCCATCCTTTACCCTCTTTCTAAAATATTAGAGAAAACCATCCGAGCGCAACTCATGACACATCTAACCCAAAACAATCTCCTCTCCCCTACCCAACATGGCTTCCGCTCTGGCCACTGTACCATCACTGCCCTTCTTTCCTTTCTGGAAACCATCAACTTGAAAGCGACTCAGGCAAATTTCTATCTACGCTATTCCTAGATCTGTCAAAGGCCTTTGACACCCATCTCCCACATCCTACTCGTATCCCAACTCTCCACCCTACATCTCTCTCCCACCACCATAACCTGGTTTTCCAGCTACCTGTCCAACTGCCAACAAGCTGTCCAATGGAAAACTTCAACCTCCCCCCATCCTACCTACACCCACAGGCATCCCTCAAGGTTCCGTTCTTGGCCCTCTACTCTTTAACCTATTCATTAACAACTTTCAACACTCCATCCCAGAATAGTCTGTCATCCAATATGCAGATGACTCGACTATCATCTGCTCAGCCCCCCCCCCCACCCCCCAGCTTCTAGCAAAAACCCAATTAGCTTTCTCCACAACAGAAACCTGGCTGCAGTCCAACCATTTGGCTCTAAATGCAAATAAAACCAAACTAATGATCTTTTCCCCTACCAAAAACTCCATTATTGACAAAACCTCGTTTACCATACAGAGCCAGAACAACACCCCCCTTGAAATTGTTCCAAACACCAAGCTTCTCGGCATCATCATTGATGAACAACTAAAATATAATACCCACATCCACTTCACAATCAAGAAAACCCACCAAATAAAAGGTCTCCTCTACAGGCACAACCACTTCCTCAGCCTCTCTACCCGTCAAACCCTGGCATCCACCTTCCTGCTCCCCTCCCTTATGTATGGTTCCCCTCTGTTCAGCAATCTCCACCTCACCCTACAACCCAAACTTGAATCCTGCTACCACAAGATCTGCAAATTTGCAAGCAATTCAAAAAACTCATCCCACCACTGCCACTCCCTCCTCATCCTCAGCTGGCTTGAACTACCCAACTACCACAGTTACCTACAACTCACCATTGCCCACAAGTTCATCTTTAAACCTGTAAACTGACCAACTCTCGCTACATCCTTAAAACCCTATATACCCAACCATCCACTCAGATCCATAAACCAAAATCTCCTTCAGGTCTACAAACTTGCATGGCCTCCTGGCCATCTACTACTGTCCTACTCCTTAGCTAAACAGTGAAACTCTCTCCCCCCTCACCTACGCAACCTACCAAACCATACGATTTTCAAATCTCAGCTATGCTCTCATCCATTAGCCAAATTGGAATGCCCATGTCATGCTCCAACATAAACTCCTCTCAACCCCCTCTCTTTCTACCCTGCACTGAATTCATCACCAGTTACCACTACTATTTCTTCATCTCAACCTGAAACAATCTCACCCCTACCTGGAACTGATTTTCTCTCTGCTATCTATTGTACTATACTTTCCATTACAAATATACTGGAACTTTCTCCATGCAAAATTGTTCAACTAACCTGCTAAGGGCTAGTAGCTAATTATTTAAGCGTTAACTTACAAAGAGCTTATCGACAAAAAGTGTATTTTTTTCTATAAATGTTTAGTTTACCTAACCTGCAAAGGGTTAGCAACCATATGTTTAAATGTTAACTCACTGAGAGCTTATTTCATAAAGTTTTTATTCTTCTGTAAATGTTTAATTTTTCTGTACGAATCTTTGTCTTTCTATTTGTAACATGTAACTTGCAATATCTTCATAAAGTTTTTATTCTTCTGTAAATGTTTAATTTTTCTGTATGAATCTTTGTCTTTCTATTGTAACATGTAACTTGCAATATCTTGGAGCCTTTCTCCCTGGGCCTCCACTGAAAAGGGGCTCTTTATGGCCCAGTGGACTTCAATGGTTATCAAACTTAAATAAATAATTAAGAGTGTTGCAATGCCTTTACATAACTTTGCACTTACAAATTAAAGTCAATGCCAAGTAATAAGGATATGAGTAGAATAAATGGGGTCAATAGATGTGAGTAGGAAATGACATTGAATTTAAAGTAGGTCGATGTACTTCTGGGGGGGCCAAATAGGAGAAGAACTTGTATAGGAACGACTTTCACTGGGTAGTATACAATGTGTGAGACCATATGGTACTGCTAATAACTGAGTGCAATGCATAACACAATGCTGGAATCCTGCATTCTCTGTAGAAAAGGCATGAGCAATAAAAAACACCTCACGTTCTTCAAGAAGACAAGAGCTGGATGGTAAATCTGTGCAGGTCTGAGTTGTTACTCTCTTTAGATTTCAGCTAATAGGGTTAGTTCACTGCCAATTCCTTAGACAGTACTTTGATTATGTAACTACACATATAAATAGTTATTTGGTACAGTGTGAGACAGTTGCTTTTCACTCCACATGCATGAAGCAGGAGTTGTGGCTGTTGCAAGATGATAATGTAAATGGAATACACCCATCTTAGATAATTGGCTCGGGAATGGTTAGAGCGTCATCCAGTCAGCATTATCCCAAGACACCTTTGCTATAAGACACTAGGTACTTCCACTTAAATAGCTGTATTGATAAGATAGTCCCTACTTGTTCCTAATATGAGAAATTAAAAACAAACCCCTATGGTGTAACATCCATATAAATAAATTATACACAAGAGAAAGAGCTTACCTTAAGACAACAACTAAGCAAGCTTATAAAGAGCTTAAGGGGACTAATAGGAAGCTCAAAGTTGAATATGAAATTAAAATAGCTACCAAATCCAAAAATAACTATAAATCTTTCTTTGACTATGCCAGGAAGTTAAGAACACCCAATAATTTTCAGTGCTTGCCCACAATAATACTGTCAGCTATTTAGCCAATATCCAAGCAGGCAAATATAGTTCAAATTTGCCTTCACCCACAGTTACAGCTATTGCACAGACTCCACAGTTATATCCACTCCCTTTTATTACTATGGAACAAGGCCTCTCAGCCCTCTCAAAGGCTACAAACACCTCATCCATAGGCCCAGATAACATATCAGATTGTCTGGCAATTAGCACCAAACATCCAAACCTCTACTTAACTTCTTTAATCGAAGCCTCTCCACTAGTTACATTCCTGAAATCTGGATAACAGCCATTGTAATGCCATTATACAAGGGTGGCCCTAACACATACCCAGATAGCTACAGAGAAATCAGTCTCATTAGCCTTGGATGTAAAGCTATGGAAGACATTATCTCTGATCTCATTAATCTGGACATTGACAAGGGACCAGGTTTGATAAATCATTTCAAGTGTAGCTTTATTAAAGGAAGATCCTGCTTTTTCCACTTTATTCATTTCTTTCAAAAAGTCACCAAAGCAGTAGATGGTGGTTATTCAGTACATACAGCACATCTGGACCTGGCCAAGACCTTTGAAACTATTCCTCATGTGGGCATGACTGACAAATTGTTAATCTAATTATAAACATTTATGTTGTTCCATGGATAGTTAACTGGTAATCTGAAATAACCCTTGTGCTTAAAGTTGCAGGTGTCACTTCTGAAAGCAAAAAAAAGTTATCAATGTTATACCACAGGGCTCACCGACGGACCCTTTCCTATTTGGCATCTATATGCCAGACCTTCAGGCCAAAATTCATGGTCAGTGGTTATCTAAATTTGTAGACTGTTGTAAATTGGAGTGGTTATTCATTCTTCCACTGACTCAATTACTCCAGCATACATGTTTAGCTGATGCAAGGACTTCTTCTTCTTCTTCTTTCGGCTTTTTCCCGGTTAGGGGTCGCCACAGCGGATCACCTTGTCCGCACATTGAATGGCAGTGGAGTTTTTTAGCTGATGCAAGGACAATGGTCTCAAATTAAATGTGAAAAAAATCTAGTATCATTAACCGTGATAAACTAAACATTTCCCAAAGCAAATTGGCGACACACCCCTCAAATCAGCAACTGCAGTAAGTAATTTAGTCATGTTTGTTGATAATGCTTTATCTTTTGACCATACTGTCTCCACGTTATTTCAGTTGGCCTTCTACCTGACTCCTCTAACTCCTAAACGCATCTCATCTAGATCCATACAAGTATTTAATTCCTCTTTATTTATATCTCAAACTTATTATTGATTATAATTCTTCTTTTGGTATGCATTTGTCTAAACACATCTCAAACCACAGAGTGTATAACTAAAAAGAAAAATGGCCTCAAGATCCTTAGGTATCTGGACAGACTCTTGTAGGCTCCTCTATGGGGTTCTATGTCTAGCTTTTTGAGCCATGAAAGATCTGACCCTCCATGATCTCATATTATTTCAAAAAACAAATGGTTCTGAAATATAATAAACAAGCCTCCATCAGCATGTAAATGGCACACATTTGTATGACAGTCATACCCCACTGTATTCCCCCCCCCACCACTGGGAAAAACACTTCCATTACATGTCAAAAAGAGTAGCATATTGCCAACTTCAAGGTTAACCCAAACAAATGGATGAGCACTCTCAAGTTCTCCCTTGATCCATCTTAAGCTACCCTCCTTGAAGCAGGGGGATCTTTTGATTAAGGATAATTGACTAGGCTTGTAATGGTCTGTACACTGACTGCCTAGAACTTATATAGGAACCTAAGGGGCATAGTTACATGGAAGTTAATAAGGGGAAAGGGACAGCTTTATCTTGAATTGTGCACCTCACTTCGCAATTCTTGGAAATTATCTAAACAATTTTCTCATAGTAAGATATCTTATTTATATTACATAAATGCATTCTGCATTGATTCCATGGCAAAAAGGAAACTGTATATACTTGTTTTGACCCTAATCTACTAGATGTTTGCAGACTCCAAGATTCTAACAGATAATAAAAACTGCATTAAGTAAGATGTGAAAGGAAAAGAATAAAGTGATAATTAATAAAACCAATTCAAGCACCATCTACTCATTCTTTCATAGGAGGTTATTAGGCCATTGGCTCTAGGGCCTTTATAGGCCTAGCCATGTTATAGCCTTGCTCCCTTATTGACCATATTGTATGGTTTATATCTGCAGTGCAAGTCTATGATCATCACAGACTGCCCTTATGCAAGAGGGACATAGGTGGCATCCCCAGGGTAAATTTATGGTTTCCCATCCAGTTGTCTAAGTTGCACTTAAAACAGGGTCATTGAGGAGCTCTGTTTTACATGAACTGGCAGTTTGTTCCAGACGAGTGGCAATCTCTTGAAGACATATCCGTCTCTCCAGCATGTCCTGTTACTGTCACAGGCTAGGTTAAGATCTTGTCCCATTTGACTTGTGGATGTGCAGCATTTTCATTAGGTCAGGGTCCAAGACTGCTCTTTAGGCCAGGCACAAGTTACCTCTCAGCAGCCTATAAGCTACAGAGTACAGTGACAGGGCCTTCAGTCTGTCCATGTAGGTCATGCGTTGAAGACCATGAATTGTTTTGGTGAGAAACCTCTGAGGTCTCTCCAGCTGCTGCAGGTGTCTGGTGGGGTACATACAGAAGGGAGCATTATACTTTATTAGTGGTCTGATGAGGGATGAGTACACGGGAGTTGCAACATCCTTGGCTCTGGATGCGATACCCTTACTTACCTGATGTGCAAGACAGAAGACCTTCCTTACCACTGTGGACACATGGTGATCGAAGTTAAGGTCGCTATCAACCTGTGTTCCCAAATCTCTCACCACAGGGTTTGAGTTAAGGGGGCTACTGTTAATATTGTAATTTGCAGGGACTTCCCCTTTGCCAAAAGGGATTACAACACATTTTTTGGCATTTAGTTTAAGCCTGTGGCATTGGCACTAATCATTTGTCTGTGTAAGCCCTTTTTGTTATACGTCAGCATCATTGGGGAACTCAATTACTGCACCCAGTTTGCAGTCATCGGTAAATCTTTGTGGTATACCACCGGTAACTGTTCTGCTGGTAGATGTGGAACCCTAACTTTGACTGTATGCGTTCTGTCGGTGAGACAGATGGCTACCCATCTAGTGACATATGGGTTCATTCCCAGCTAGGTGAGCTTCAAGGTTTACCTTCATATCGTCAATCACATATGATCGACTGGCCACTTCATTGAACCGTTTTTGCGAAACCAGAACCGCAAAACTTTTAAAATGTCAAATAAATGTCGAATTTCGACATTTACGGCTGCGCCACACCTCCAAACCACTGCTACCATGGGTCAAAAAAGGGGACGAGATTTTGTCGTTCGGATATGCGGAATTCGACGTTTGGGAAGTTCACACCCATATTCGTGGAAGCGGGGTTGACCATATTGCGATCAGCATTATGAAGGTAAACCATTTCTCAATGATGCCTGAGTGGGGGATTGTTTCAAAAGCCTTGGCTAAGTCAAGATGGACTTTATGTACTGTTCTACTTTCATACAGGGTTTTGGTGACATTCTCCAAGAAGTCCACCAGGTTTAAGAAGCATGATCTACCCTTAACAAAGCCAAATTGGGTCAGGTCAAGAGTTTGAATGTCATCTATGTCTTTGTTGATAAAGTCCATGATGATTCTGTCCATGGGCCTCCAGATAAAACTGGTTAGGGTTATGAGTCTGTAGTTCCCAAGGTCAGTTGATGGACCTCCTTTGTGCAAGGGAATTACTGTTGCTGTTTTCGACTCTGCTGAGACAAAGCCAGTACTTAGACTGTGGTTGAAGAGTGCCAATTGTTCTGCTAGGTCCTGTTTTAGACCATTTAGTAGACAAACTGGGATGTTATCCGGTCCATACAGGTTACATTTTTGGCCATGCAGAGTGTGGTTATGACCTGCTCTTTGGAGATAGCAGGTTAAGAACTGGCGACAGATATGGTTTGGGGTATGACTGGTGGGGATAGGGGGTGAAGTTAGCACCAAATCTGTCTGGCAGCAGGTTGGTGATGTCCTCAGGGTCAGTATGAGTAGTACAGTCTACTAGAAGTTCGGTACAAAGCTGGGCCTTCCCTTTTAGATTTCTGACAAACCTAAAGAATGCCTTATGATTATCCTGCCCCAGCAAAGTGCTAGTTTAGCTTTGTAATTGGCTTTAGAGGACTTTATAAGATATCCAATTTGCTTGTTCAAGCTGTGGAGGGTGTCCTTCCTCTGCGGAGTCAGTTCCCCTCTTGTTCTTAGACATTAGTTTCTTCCGCTTGTTGTAGAACCTATTTATGCTTGATGTCCAACAGGGTGGCTTGTTTTTTTTTGGTAAGGACCTTGTTTTGATCTGTTCAGTTACAGCCAAGTCTATACATTTGTACAGGTGTTTATACAGGGCATTTGTGTACACCTCTGTATAAACAGTCATTAACAGTGCTAGCAAGGGGTTTGAAACTATATATGCCATCACTTAGGAGGATATAGTTTGCTTTGGATACATTTTTCATCTTTTTTGCTCTTGGGGGGGGGTGGTTAAGTATGACTGTTACTTTGAACGAAACTGATTTATAATCAGACCTTACCACGGAGGGCAACACACAAGGAGTAGTGTAGCGACCCCCTATGTTGGTGAGTACCAAGTCTAGGACATTCAAGCTCATTGTGGGGGTGCAGACCATCTGTTCCAGCGCATTTGTATTAACGAAGTCCAGCAACCTTAGAGCGAGCGTGTTTGTGCTCATACAGGACTCCCAATCACTCATGACCAAGGTGTTTGGCTGTACAGTGAGCGACTCATGTAGGTACATGTAGGTAGAGTGGTTCTCATGGTTCATGGTGGGATATCTATAGCCAACAATGATATGGAAGGGGGTTTTACTTACAGTTAATTTGACTTGGAGTAGCGCTAGGGAGTCGTAATATTTGACTAGTCTTGAGGTGTACTTGTCTTTAATGAAGATGGATACACCTCTGCCTTTGGTTCTTTCACGCTCGTATTGAGGTCTGAACGTGTGAAAGGCAATGTGGCCTTGCATGGCCAGGGTGCTCTCTGCGGCCTTGAACCATGTCTCTGTGACTGCACAAAATTGGCATCTTCTGAGGTAAGGAGTGCTTCCAGTGAGTGCAGTTTCCAATTTAGACTCCTAGCATTAAGCAGCATAACCGTGAGTTTGTCTCTAGTGGATTTTTTTGCATCGGGAATTTTTGCCTAAAAATGCACTATAGGGGAGCCAAGTACCTTTGCTAGTAACTGAAAGCTAAAAGGTGACAGGTGAAGATCATCTCTGGCAAAGCAGCGTAACCTGTCGACCATATCTTCCCAGGCTGACAGATACTGGATCCCCCTGGACTGACACCAGAAGCTAAGACAACTGCTGAAGTCAATAATGTTTTTGTTTATATAGATCCATCATCCTGGGTGAAGATAGAATGCTGCTTAGAGCTAAGGACATACCTGCCTGGAACACATAATCTGAGAGCTCGGTCATGTCTCTCTTCATATATTTCAGTGAGGTACATCACAAGTCATTCACTCCAACATGGGACTATGACGGAGTCATAACGGTACTTGTTGTTGAGAGACTTGAATGTGTGCATGATTTGACGGATCCTGGCACTTTGACAGGCAGCTGACCGTGACCTTCTCATTGTCCATCCTGGTGAGGGAGACATCTATGTGTCTCACAATGGAGTCACCTATGATCAAGACATTTGGTTTTGAGTTGTTTTGCCTTAGGGGTTTATTGGTTGAGAAACTGTTGTTTTATTAT